>NW_024464990.1:0-1526 GCF_017591425.1 Ochotona curzoniae | reverse complement strand
TTTTTGTCATTTCACTGTTTCTTTTTTTTTTTATTGTTGTTTACATTGTATTATGTGGTACAGTTTTATAGGCACTGGGGATTCCCCCCACCCCTCATACCCCTCCCCCCATGGTGGATTCCTCCACCTTTTTGCATAACCACAGTTCAAGTTCAGTTGAGATTCGTTCCTTGCAAACACATACCTAGCATAAAGTACAGCGTCTTATTGTCCAGATAAGTTCAGTGGCCTCTTGGGGAGACCTTCTCTGGTCTGAAGATAGGGCTAACAGAGTAAAGATCCGGTCAGTTAAAAGCCCCAACAAAACCTCAGTATCAATATACAATATTATGGAATTAATTGACATAGTATTGGGTAAACAATATGTTAAAAATAATGCAAATTCCCTTCTTCGAAACATCTGGGTTGAGACAGTATCAATGACAGGTTAAAAAAATAACCAACAACCAAACAAAAATTACAAGTTAAATCAAGGCAAACATGTGGTATCTAACCTTTTGGGATTCGCTCATTTCCCTTAGCATTATAGTTTCCACTTGGGCCCATTTAGCCACAATGAACTGCATTTTGTTTTTTTTAATAGCTGAGTAGTATGTTTCTTGTAAGTGCAAGATTTGTCAAGTCTTTTTCAAATCAATGGATGCTGAGTTATATCAAATGATTTTTCTGATCCTATTAAAATTATCATATGAATTGTATGTTTCCTTCATATGATCCGATGTATTATGCTAGCTGATTTGCATAGGTTGAAATATCCAGGCATCTCTGAGAAAAGTATTACTTTTCCTATCTGAATGTGGGTTTTTTTTTTTCCTATTGTAAATCGATTTTGCTTCTCATTTGCAAAACCGACCCAGCACTTCCATGAGTGTTTCAGTTTTGGATTTACTTAATCTATTTCTACTGTAATACTTCTTTTTATTAACTAGGTCCTGAGGATGTATTGTTGGATTGTTATCTGACATCAGTTGCTCATACACATGGGTAATGCTGTAACATTCCCTCTTGGAATTTCCCTTGTGCTGATATGCTGTGTTTTCCTCTTCATTGAATAAAGGCATTTATGGATTTTAAAAGTTTTTTTAAATCAATATTAATTAGTATTTTAGCACATTCAGTGTAATTTTCATATACAATTCTAAAACTATAATTATAGTCCCTTGTCCTCTCCTATCCTCCTCTTTTGTCCACTCTCTTTCCATTTCCCTTTGTCCTTTTCTCTTTGTTTTTTAAGGTAACATTGCTACAAATCTTACTGATTATAATGCCTCATTGATCATTCAAGGCATGATTCTCTATCACCATGTAGTTTAAATTCTAAGCTGTTTACTTGTTTATTTCTGGCTTTATTCTATTTTGGTAAGGAACAAAACATGATACAATTTTAAATTTTTTGATTTATGTTTTAAAAATTAGTCAAGCTGTAGCCCTGTTCATACTTCTGTGGAATTTTTGACTTCCTACCTTTTACTTGTATTATGGTTTGAGGTAGAGGCATATTTTTGAGCTTTTCTTTACTGTGGAAG
>NW_024464989.1:0-68526 GCF_017591425.1 Ochotona curzoniae | reverse complement strand
CTATGTTATGTTCTTTCAGAGAAAGCAGATGGGACTCATAAATTCAGTAGGCAGGAAGAGATGTCAACATTGTTCTTAATAAATGATGCATTTAATCTCTTAATATCATGTACACAATGCCCTCCCACCAGCTGGATCCCTTTAGATATCTAAACACCCGTACCTGTCACATGGGGACTCAGACTCCATGTCACATTCTCACATGGAATGCACATCTCCCTGATGTCCTTTGCCTGTCTTGGATCCACAGGTCATCTGTGGGTCTCCATCACCTCCTTTATAGAAAATAACAAGAACGCACTTCTAGAGGGAAACGGAAGGACCTTGTTGAGTGCTGACTTGTAATTGAAGTGAGAATCCTGTGGTTGGAAAGGATTGCTTTTTCACCAACATGCTAAATCCTAGATCACACAAAACTCCACAGAGGAGTCTCAATCTAGGGAAGAGATTTTATGCAGAGCAGGATGCTTGTGGAGTGTTAAAATGTCTCCCCCTTGCTCATTTGTTAGGTGGGCAGGGGAAAAGATACCAAGTGAATTGCAAAGTGAAGAAATATCATAGAGGAGCATCCCTAATAGGAGGAAGATGGACACATGCAGTTCCAGACATTAGGCCCTAAGCCAGATATAGCATCAATCAGGTGATAGGCTGGCCAGGATGCAAAGCTTGAATCTAATCATGAGGAAACACCACACCAAAACAGAGCCAGATTCTGTGCTTTTTATGAAAGTCAGGAGGATTGGCTGCGTTCTTCGACTGTTTCAGTGTCCTAAAAGAGGAAGAAAAGTTGTAGAAATGTTCAAGATTAAAGGACTCTAAAGGGACGTGACAAGCACATTTAATATTTATATTACAGATATTGGTTTGTAAGTATGTCTGTATGTATGGTATTTGCATATATAAAATATGTGATCCTAAATTTTGTTCTGGAGAGGAAAAATACAAAGAAGAACATTATTGGTTTCACAAACAAAACTAGCAATGTGGACCATCAATTGTACAAAAGTATTGTACAAATTTCACTTGATTGCATGGACAACTGTGCTATATTGCAGTAAAAGAAAATCTTTATTCTTAACAACTACACACCAGGAGGAGAAAGGGCCATGCTGTATGCAACCCACTGTCACAAAGTCTGGAGAAAACTTATGTGTGTGGAGGGAAAAGGTGTGAGAGAGTGAGCATGTACATGAGCAGCAGCACATCCACGGGGTGGTAAACAGAGTTCTAGACACAGGCTGTCCTTCAGGGGCCCACGTGTTGGGGACTTGCTCTCCAATGTGGTAGCACTTAGAGGTGGTGAGCATTTTATGAGCTGGGGCCCTAAGGAGTCTGTTATTGTGAAAGTCTTATTATCAAGAGCAAGACTGGCTCCTCCCCAAGCTTGGGCTTCCTGTCACACCATCTGATGGCAAGTGTTCCTGCTATTGTGTTGTCACCTGTCTACCCTTAGGCCTTCATCAGAGCCAAGCCAACACTGGCACCATGCCCTCGAATCTCTAGAACTATGAGCCTATTTCTGGACAAAGTATCCCGCCTCGGGTAGTTCACAGCAGGAACAGCAAACCAACTAATACAATATGTGATTTTTTTGTATTATTCACATTCTTGCAATTTTTCATTAAGATTGAAATTCTTTGCAAATTCAAAATTTGTAACTCTGAAAACAACATGAAAATAAAGAAACCATTAAAAAAATTAAGAAAAAATAGAATTTCCACAAATAACAGGGAAAGGATCTGAATGGATATCTCTCCACAGAGGATATACAGATAGACAACAAGCACATGAAAAAAACCACCAACAGCACTAGACATGAGGGAAATGTTAACCAAACGAATGAGATCCATCAGGACAGCTATTGTCAAAAGCAAATAAATAAAACAAGTGTTGATGAAGATATGTAGAAGTTAGAAGTATAGTGCAAAGTTTGTAAAGAAGATATAATAAAATGGGGCGGCCACTGTGGAAAACAGTGTGGCGTTTCCTCAAAAAAGAAAAAATAGCATTACTATATGATCCAACACTTCCACTTATTTTCATACACCTAAAAGAATGGAAAACAGAGTCTCAAAGAAATGTCTACACTCAGCTGACACAATGGCTCAACTAGCTAATCCTCTGTCAACAAGTGCCAGCATCTCATATGGATGCTGGTTCATGTCTTGACTGTTCTACTTCCCATCCAGTCACCTGCTTATGACCTAGGAAGGCCTAGGAGGATAGCTTCAGATCAGCTCAGCTCTGGCCATTGCAGCCATTTGGGAAGTGAGCCAGCAGATGGAAGACCTTCCTCTGTCTCTTTCCCTGTAAATCTGCCTTTCCAATAAAAATAAATAAAATCTTAAAGTATTTTTTTAAAGAAATGTCTGCACTCGTGCTCACAGCAGCATCACTCACAATAGCCAAGAGACAGAAGTAACCTAAGAATCCACCAGTGGATGAACAGGTGCATAAAATGCAGTACAAATACACTGCATCTGTACACTGAGTGTTATTCAACCATTAAAAAAGAAAAATTCTGAAACACACTGAAACAGATGAAAGTTGAAGACTTTATGCCAAGTGAAATTAGCCAGTCACAGAAGAACAGATATAGTACCATTCCACAGTTATGAGACACTTGTCATAGACAAGTACGTAGAGACGTAAAGAAAGGTGGGGCCCGTGGTTTGGGAGGAAGAGGAGAAGGGGAGTTACAATTTAATGAGTAGAAAATCACAGTTAGGGAAGATGAGAAAAATCTGGAGTGATGTTAACATGACAATGTGAACTTATTTAACATTACTGAACCGTGGACTCACCACTGGCTAAGACAGCAAATCTCATGTGTATTTTAGTACCTTACCATAATAATTTTTTATGATTAAAACAATAAATTTGGGCCCAGAGCAGCAGCCTAGTGGCTAAAGTCTTCACCTTGCAGACACCGGAATCCCATATGGGTGCCAGTTTATATCCCAGCTGCCCCACTTCCCTTCCAGCTCCCTGCTTGTAACCTGGGGAAGCAGTCAAGAATGGCCCAAAGCCTTGGGATTCTGCACCCACATGGGAGACTCAGAGCAAGCTCCTGGCTGTGAATCAGCTCAGCTCTGAGCATTGTGGCCACTTAGGGAGCAGACCAGTGGATAAAGATCCTTGTCTCTCTTTCTTTCTAATAAAAGTAAAATAAATCTTTAAATATATATATATACTTTGTGCTATTTTATTATGTCTTTATCACAGTTTTTCTAAAGCAAGGTAAGTGATAATTTTGTGCTACCTATATGTCATAGTTGAAAACACAACAATCTTTACAGCTAATCTAACTTCTGCAGACAAGTGCTGGCATAATAGAGCTACCCAAGTTTTCTGAGGGGAGACATTAATCATGCCACATGTCTCCCAAGTATCATGGTCACATTGTGAAGGACAGATTGAGCATGGTAAGAAGCAGGAACCCAGTTCTTGCTCTCTGGGAAAGACCTGCCACATGATTTGCAAGGCCCTGGTTCATGCATTTCTAAGAATTTCTAAGTGATGACAGTAGAGCATTAAACAAAGCATACATGCCTGTACAGCCCCACAGATTGGACACCCAGCAGACTGACCCTGACTGAGCTTCTCCTACAGCAAAGAGGAACCATGTCAAAGAAACCCAGGGCTGTGCAAGAGTCAAGCACAGTTACGCCTCTCTTTTGCTCGTGCTTCATCTTTCTTTTCTTTTTTGGATGTTGGAAGCAAAAGGTAAAACAAATGGTTAAACACTGACCAGCCCATCACTGTACCCACCGGTAAGGCTCCATTGAATTGTTCAATGTCTGCCTGGGAAATTATCTCTTCCTCTTCTTGTTGCAATGGCTCAGTTTCCTTGTCTACAGCAGCTGGAAATAAAACCAGACAGTAAAACAAAATCAATTTCTGACTGCTAGCAGCCCAGGAATAACAAATCATCAAAAACAACCATCAAGAGTAATTATTTTAAGGAGGTTGTAAAATTCTAACACTACTTTCATATGAATGTGTACATAAGAGTATGCAAACAAGAAATAAATGTTATTTTTATTGACTATTTTTGTTAAAACTGATTCCTGTATATTTTTTCTTATGATTTTTGTTTTATTACTTTTGTGATTTTATTAGTTCCTTAAAAGTTGCCATATACTTTATCAAATATGATTTCAGAACTTAACAGTGCTTAATGTGCAAGATAATTATTGAGATCCTTAAAGGATTATCTTAAAAATGATATCAGAGTTCAGATAACATCAGATGGAAAAAAAAACGAAAGGAAAGGGAAAAAAGGGAGATATTATGCAAAAGCAATAATTAAATCAATCTGTTACATCGTAAAATAGATTTCCGAGGAGCCGTCAAAAGAGCTAGAGTGAATACTCGGCTATGATTCAGGCACTGATTAAGGTGCCTGCATCCCACGTGTCAGGACCTGGATTCAGTTCTCAGCTCCGGCTCGAGCTGCCTCTTAATGTAGACCCTTGAGGCAGCAGTGACACTCAAATGCTTGGGTTCCTGCTACCCTTGTGGCAAACCTGAATTGAGTTCCGGCTCCCAGCTTCAGCCTAGAAGGAGCAACCAGCAACCAGCAAATGAGAGCTCTGTTTCAATCTCTTCTCTCTCCCTGTGTTTGTGTATCTGTCTCTTCTTTTTTCTGTAACTATGCCTTTCAAACAAAAATAAATCTTGAAAAAGAAATAATGTTTTACCTGATCATATTTATGGAAAATGTCAGTTATATTAGATGAAAAATAAGCAAATTATTTAATATGGTTTGCATGATCCTAGTTAAGTTTATGTATGCTACATATATACATACACAATTGTTTCTATAGAGAAGAAAATTCTGCAAAAATATATTTCAAACCATGATTATATCTGGGAAATAAGTTGGTAACTGAGAAAAGAGGAAAAGGGAGACTTTCTCCCTCTATATTCTGTATTACTTTCACTATTTGAATGTTAATTCATTATCATCATATAATTTATTTTAAAAACTTTAAAACACTAAGATGAACACTGACACTCAAGAATTCTCTGAATTTCAGCCTACTGGTCTCCAAATCAACCTATGTCCCAATTGCATTCAGAGAACTTGGACTTGGAATCACACTGACCTGCAGAGAAGTTTAAAATCTGCAGCCCTATGCAGTCCTTTTATTTCTCATCTTAAACAGACTTGAACCAAACCCTTAGCATTGTAGAAAACTAACATTACTTCTTTATAATAATTGACACCCCAAAAAGATCACATGCAAGCAGGTTAGAGACACAAAACTTCAAAATTAAAACTCTTCTTCTGGGGGAGGGGAAGGGAGAAATCCCTATACCTACAAAACTGTATCATGGAAATAATAACAATTTTTAAAAAGAGAGGGATAAGGCCTGACACGATGGTTCAGCAGCTATGTCCTCGCCTTGCAAGTGCCGTGATTCCCTATGGGCACCAGTTTGTGTTCCGGTTGATCCACTTCCCATCCAGCTCCCTGCTTGTGGCCTGGGAAAGCAGTACAGTATGGCCTAAGGCCTTGGGACCCTGCACCCACGTGGGAGATCTGGAAGAGACTCCAGTCTCCTGGCTTTGGATCAGCTCAGCTCTGGGTCACTAGGAGAGTTAACTAGCCAATGGAAGACCTTTTTCTCTATCTTTCCTTTTTCTCTGTGGATCTGATCTGCTTTTCCAATAGGGAAGAATGGATATTTAAACAAAAGTGACGGAGGGATTGAAGAGTGGGCAAGCAGCTGGATAGGTGCGCCGGTGGGAAAAACAGACACACACACACACACACACACACACACACACACACACAGAGCAGGAAGAAAAAACTCTCCTGATAGAAACCTCAGTCCTCAAGACTCATTGAGCCAATCACTAATTGCATAGAAATTAGGCAACTCCTCCATAATTCATACATCCAAAATATTATGGTCGCCTAATGATAACTCATTACAGGAAAACAACATCAGAAAACAACCTCAGTACTCAAAGTTCACCTGCAGGCCAGTGAAATACTCTTTCACTATCAACTTCCTGCTTTTTAGTTCTCACTCGATAACTGCAGGGTCAGCAATTTTTGAATTCTTTGTAACTTTTCCTTTAATTACATGTTTCTTCAATGCTTCAATTTTGAGATTTTATCAACTTGACAGCAGTATTTTTGTCCCTCACTTTGTATTCAATGAATTCTTAAAGGAGAATTTCCTCTTAGTTTCCTTTTGCAGTCCAAGAAATCTGCACAACAGCTTGACTCACTGTATTAAGCATGAGTTGGGTGTGGCATAAAAATCTTCACAAATATGTCCTTCAGCATTTGAGTTCCAGCTCAACAGTGGAGAAAGACACACCTGAATATATATCATGCTAACCCATATTTGATTTGTTCTGTGGGCTTCCACCTCCATATAGTATCACAGCAAAAACTGTCTTTACAATGCAGACTAGAAAAAAATATAACAATAAAATAAACTTCTTCATGAATCCCTTTAACAAATGCAGCCATAAAACCATGCACTGAATGCCAATTCCCACCAGAGAAGCATTTTATAGGGATTAACTCACTCAATTCTCATACAACCCTATGAGGTGTGTGCTAGAACTATGCCCACTTTACAAATGGGGGGAAGGAAAACATGGAAAAGCTAAAGAAAAAGCCAGCACGCTACACAAGCAGTCCTAGCCACTAGAGTCTTCGGCCCCCACTCTTAACCCTGTGCTATCCTGCCTCCTTCTTTGTTGTCATTTCACTGAAAACAACTTTCTATACCCTCACTACCATAAAAAAAAAATCACACACGGACAATTATCTAAAACTACTTTCTCCCCTTGAAGTAAGTTTTATGGGTGGGAGTGATGCTAAGTTCTTGCTATACTTCCAACTTCTCCAACAGTGCCAAGCATCAAGTGTGCTTCCAATAAACATGCTGAAGGAACAAAGGGGAGATTTATGGTTTTCCCAAGAGGACATTAACCAAATGGTGAGCAAACATGGCCAAAATTGTTTTAAGAATTCTCATAATCGGGTGCAAGTCACCAAGTGTCCACTTCTTACCTTTCTCTTCTATATACTTCTCTATTATTCTTGTAAGGCTCGGGGTGACTTTTTTGCAGAGTTCTTCTAGGAACGTCAGATCGTTTTCCCGTATTTTACCTTGTTTCTCCAGATAGTCCAAAAACTTCAGAGAGTTCTGCAAGAGAATCCAGGGAGCCACTTTTACCTGACTAGTGATTATACATTCAAATATTAAGCAATGATTAAATAAATCACCTGTGTGGCCACTAAGAACCAAGCTTTGCAGTCATGTTTGAAGTGTATTTCATGCACTGCGGGGGTTCAGTAGTTTAAGAGAAGAGCTCTATCTAAACGAATCTCTTTGTGATCCTATTAATACCAGACACCCTATATAGATACGATAGGTAACTCTACACACACCAAGTACAGCATTTGCTAAATAGCAATGTCAAAACAACCCAATGCAGGAGAAACTATCATATTCTTCATTTTGAAGATGAAATGACTGAAGGACAGAAAGGTTTAATCATTTTCCCAAGGTCACAAAGTCTATAATTGGCTGAGTCAATACACTCTGATGCCAACATCAATCATCGAGCTACACCACCTCTTTCTCACAACTGTCAGTGAAGAACTGATTATAAGCTCCAAGAAAATTTGGCTTGAGAAACTTTTACATTTGGTATTTTGAAAGAAAATATCTCAAAGCACTCCTGGATAGGGAAGAAATCACAAACCAGCTAAGATTCTTCGAAATCTGAATGATCTATGGGGTGGAAGTTACCATAAACTTTCCAGAGATCAGGACCAGTCAATGTACTGATTTGCCTGTGAAAAACATATATGTAAACAAAATTATCATGGAGCCCACAGAAAAGAATGCTGAGAAAGTGAGCATCCAATGCCACCATCAGGCTGCCGGCATAGGCTGGGGAGGAAGTCTCCACCCATCACACTGAACAGTTTAAAGGCTGCAAGGGGCCAGAGCCTTCTATGAAGCTAGGAAGAAGATATGGGTACAAACACCAACCCATACCAAGTGGGAGCTAGATCTCGTTTGAAATGAGAAAGGATCATACACATCACATGAGCATGTGGTCAAGGGTTGGGATCAAGGATATCAATGGCATGAACAGATCTGTTGCTAAATAGAAGTCTTAGGCGGTAGGCTGGAAGAAGAAATGGATTAGAGAAGAAATGATCAAGATCTATCCACAGCAGTGGTGCTGCAATGGTGCTGGACTGGAGAGGCGCTGCTGAAGTCTGTTCTGGGGAATTGGGAGGATGAAGTGGAAATGTGTGAAGAAATGAGGTAAGAGTCAAAGATGACTTAAGTAGTGATATCATTCATTACTATCATCCATCTCTCCCCACCACAAGCTCCACACAAACCACACATGGGAGGGCATTCCTGGACTGCTTTGTGAAAGATGATGAGCCGCTATGGCTGGAACACAGCATTCCAGGAAGAGAACCAAGGGCAGAAAATGCTGAGAATCTGAAAATTGGCTATGAGATGGCTCTTGGGGATTTTAGCAAGCTGAGTTTCATCTGCTTTAGATTGAAGTCAAACTGGAATGTGTTGAAATGGAACTAAGAGTTGAGTTAATGAAAGGAGTGTGTGTGAACTATTACTGCAATAAATTGAGCAGAAAGGGGGAGATGGAGCAGTAACAGAAGGAAAAGGAAGAGTTAAAGAAAATCTGTGTGTGTGTGTGTGTGTGTGTGTGTGTGTGTGTGTGTGTGTGTGTGTGTTCAACCAACCATCCAAGATGCAAACAAGTCAGAGAAACCCTAAATTTTTAAGTTTCAGTCTTGACTGCTTTCTATCTCATCTGATGAAAAAAAGAGAAACCTGAGCTGGAATTGGGGATGAGCTGGCTGGGCCGGACTACAGCATCCACTGGCAAACGCTGAGGCAAGGCAGGCCATGCCAGACCAGGCTGCGGCATCCAACCAAAAACGTAAGACCCAAGAGGGAGAGGGCAAAGCCAGTAGGAGGGCAGCATGGTGTTCCCCAGCTGTATCACCATTCCCACTATAGAACATGAACTGGGATGGGGGCAGATCAGGCCTGACAGCTACAACACCTATTGGGTCTCATGTGACCTGGACCAGGGAAAAGTCAAGCTGGGTTGACTGTTCTTACTGATGCAAGCGTAAGTCAGAGTGGGTGTGGGTTGATTGGGGTCTGCTACAGCATCAGCTGGCAGAGGCTGGCTGGCACTGGGGAGCTAATTCTGTCAAGCCAAATTGCAGAACCATCTAGAGAGTGCATGATCCAGGATTGGGCCCAGCAGGGAAACAGTGGGCACCTCCCTCTTGGGTTGCCACTCTGTCTGGTGAGCATGAGAACCAGGAATGGGGCAGGCATGAGAGAGTAGTATCCATCAGCAGGTGTGTGGGCTGGATAGTGGGCCTGCTTGGGTTAAACTAGGCTTCAATGCCCATTGACACACAGGAGAGCTGAATGGGATGTGGAACAGACTGGACCAGTCTGCTGTACATACTGGCAAGCATAGGAACCAGGGCAGGAAGTGGGCTTGGTGGGGGGTAATGAGGGTCATTCTGATTAGGCTGCAGCTCCTACATGGTTTACATGGCCAAGTGTGTGGTGGACAGGATCTGGATAGGTTCCAACACCCATTGGTTTGTGTAGAAGACAGAGCTGGAAACAGAACTGATCCAGCAATTGCAACCACTAGCATATGCATAGGCTGATTGGGGCAATGGTCTGTGTTGGACCCTGTACTAGCAAGCACACATAAGAATCTGGTCTGGGATCACCTCTGACAAAGTTTCATTGGGGATCCCCCAATCGAATTGCTGGACTCAGAACCCCAACCATGAAAAGAATTGCAGGTTCCATGGTGTGACCATGGAGTGCATGTGTCAAAGCCGAGCCTCCTCAGAGGCTCAGACAGAGCAGTGGACAGCATATCCAGGTGCACATGGAAGATGTGGTAGTACATTGGAGCCTGCAGAGGACACCTGGTACCAGAACAGAGAACAAAACAAATTAATCAACTAGCCCAGCCAAGTGTTGTCAGTGAAAATCTGGGCAAGTGGAGATGCTAAGGTGGACCAAACCAGTCAGTGGATTCTAGAGAGACTTCATCATGCTTAGAATAGCGAGATTAGCAGTAATTCAGAACAGTTGAACTGTTGAAACCACTTGAGGAGTGCCCTAGGAGCATGCCCCACATCAGAGACGCTTAGATGGTTGGGAGGTTGAATGGGACTTCTCCCTTTGTCTCTTACTTTCCCCCAGATAGAGGAAGGAGAAAAGAGAATGTGAAAACAATGATCTTACACACTTTTCTGTAGCCATTGTCTCTTTGAGCCCTAATCAACTATGTAAAGATCATAAAAAAAAAAGTCTCGTAAAAGAAAGAAAGAGGGAGAGAGAAACTTTTCAAGAAATTCCAGAGACAGGGAAGAGGAACTAAAAGGAGTACACATGCTGCCCTTGCAGGCTGGGCCAGCTAGGGCTGGGCCAGGTAATGGACACTGGACAGAGGAGAGGTGGAGAAAGACTCACTGGAGTGCATCAGTGAGGCAGAGGTCAGAAGGTGCCCTCCTCACATAAAGTGCACAAGGCGTTACCACGGTGACGTGCAAATGAGCTTTGTACCTCGAAACAGAAACTCATACATCTTGATAACAACCCAACAGAATGAAGAAACAAGGCTAAGAGTGATTCCGGAAGCAATGGTCGAAATTCACATCACTTCATGAAGTTTCTTAGACGCTTAGAAAATAACCACACACACACACTCAAGTTACACAGAGCCTGTGCACTACTGCAGTTTAGGTTAAGCATTAGCAGGAAACATCTGCCAGCTCTTACTTTGCTAAAAAGCCAGCAGATTTGGGTGTGGCTTCCTTTACCTCCTGCATGCTGTTCTGAGAGTGGATTTGCTGCTAGCTGGTCAGGCATCTGACGATGTGTGTGAGCTTACATGGGTCAGCCTGCTATCAAAGGGGTATCCCTACCCAGCCTGCAAGAGACTTCCAGGAAAGACTGGAAATTTGAGTGCTTTCCCTCTTGACTAAAACACATTTCCTCCAGGGCACAGTGCAATAGCCAACTGGCTAAATCTTTGCCTTATATGCGCCAGAATCCCATATGGGCACTAGATCTTATTCTGGCAGCTTCATTTCCCTTCCAAATCCCTGTGTCTGTGGCCTGGCATGGCAGTTGAGGACTGCCTAAATCCTTGGGACATTACACCCACACAGGAGTCCTACAGGGAGTTCCGGGCTCCTTCCTGGCTTTGGATCAGCTCAACTCCAGTCATTGCGGCCACTTGAAGAATGAACCAGTGAATGGAAGATCTATCTGTCTCTCCTTCTCTCTGTAAATCTGATTTTCCAGTAAAAAATAAATAACTCTTTAAACAAGCAGCAAAGAAGCGGGCGCTTTCTCCAAAGGCTAGGAAGCAACTGATAGGTTGCTTTTTTTTTTTTTTTTCCTGAGGTCCCATGACAGGAAACATTGCCTGATTAAGCCAGGTGGGAAACTCCCCTAGGCTTGAGATCATCTTTTATTTTCTGTGAAAGGCTGGCCTAATAGCAGAGCTCAGAGGAAACCAGCCCAGACCAATCTTGGGCATGTGTTGCAGAGCCAAAACTGGGATATGATCCTGTGATCATCAGGGGTCCAAGAAGGAAGTGCAGCTTTCCTGTATTTGGCCTTATCTATGCCACAGCTAAGCCCAGGAACTTCCCCCCTTCCATTGTGGTACTGAGTGAGAAAAACCTAGACAGTGTTTTGGCTGCTTGGGCAGGGCATAAGTCAGATCATTTCACTCAGGGGTGGGCCATAAAAGGTAGGCCTGTGAAATCATGTGGTCTGGCTCTGTTAAGGAAACCACAGGCTACGGAACTCAAAATTCATGAACTCATCTGCAATAGGTTAGTTTTGAAGTTGATAATTTTGTGTTGCCCACTAGTGATGTTATACATAACCAGATGCCCTTGGCAGAAATAAATATCATCATATGTAAAATAGTAAGTAAAAATTTAAAAGATGATGGAATAGGGAGGCAAACGTCTGGGGGCACTTCTGACCCTGAACTTGATTCTGTAGCCACAGATGCCTAGGAGCTGCAAAAGCAAAAGAGAAGGACTCATTGCCAGACTTTTCCTAGAGGAAAATGTGCAGTGCTGAGTGTGCCAGGTCCTCCTGTAACAGAGCTGCTTGCCTTTCCCCTCACCTCCCACCCCTTGCTACCCCATACTGCTACCATCCATACCACCCCATTCTCCCCTTGGCAAGGCAAGGGTACAACAGTAAAGAGAGGACATTTTACTGATAAACCCAGACTCTTGGAAATTTGGGACAGGATACTCCAACTTGGAACATAAAATAATCAGAAACACCCAGAGAGTTTTGCAAACCGGTAGGATTCTCCTCTCATATTGACACATGTTACATTTAAGGCAGATAATTGCAGTGCAAGCATAAACATTGCAAACATGAGTTTTACACACTGAAATTATATGGCAGAATCCCAATAACCTTACAGTACTTTTTAAAACATTTTCTTTTTAGAAAAATCATCATCTCAGGGACGCTGTGGTATAGCATCCTAATCTTCCACTAATGGGACCAGCATCCCTTATGGGTGCTGGTTCATGTTTCTGCTGCTTCACTTCCCATCCAGCTCCCTGCTTATGGCCTGGGAAGACAGCGGAGGATGATTCAAGTCCTTGGATTCTTGCATATATGTGAGAGATCTGGAAAAAACTCCTTACTCCCAGCTTTGAACTGGCTCAGCTCTGGCCATTGAGTGTCGCCGACCAGCAGCAACACTACCTACACGGCACACTCTGGGAAAAGCCAGAACTATAACCGGACCCCTTATTGCCAAAAGCAGCTGCTTTTATGCTCTTTCTCCACTGCTTTTCTCCCTGTACTTTTCTCTCCGTAGGTCTTACTGCTTTTGTACTGCTTTTGTACCCCTCTCTTGTTCCCGTAGGTCTTATTGCTTTTGTACCCCTCTCTGCTTTTTCTCCCCGTACACCTTAGCTTTTCTCCCTGAAGATCTTAGCTTTTCTAGCCCTCTCTGCTGCCCCTTTCTTCTTGTTCTTCTTATTGCTTTTAGCAGCTGCTACTCTCCACCAATCACTTCTCCCCGTGGGTCCACGTAGTGCTACCTGATAGGCCAGTAGCAATGACATAATCACAGCGAGGGCATCAGCCTATCCCTGTGACTTCCTGTTTACCTGCTGGCGAGACCAACCCCACCTCCTGGTCCTGGGCCAGCCGCCATCCTGCAATGGCCTTTCATGTTCATTTGGTCTGCTCCGGTGCCCACTCCCCACAATTGAGGCCTTTTGAACCATGTACAAATAGATGAAGAATCTCTCTTCTGTCTCTCCCCTCTGTAAATCTGCTTCTTAAATAAAATAAATCTGCAAAAACAATCTTTTAAAAAGAATCATATACAAAAGTACACACACACACACACGTATTTCCTACTTCTGACCTTTGGGAAGAAAGAAAAAAAAAAGAGGAAATATCAACCTGGGGGCATTGGGCATCTTTTAGCACTTGTCTGTGGTTCGGAAATAACATTTCTAATTTAATAAAACCAAGCCTTTTAGAGAAATGATAGAATCCAGCACTAGGGGGAAAAAAGTACATACAATGAACCTGGGGCATCATTACAGGGCAGTAAAGGAACGTGAAAATGACAAGGATTCCATCAAAATGAGTCAAGACCAACTTGAAGAGGCTGTCACTGGACCAAAATGAGACAATTTAAACTAAATCAGAACAGCTACAGCAGACTGAAAACCCTCATATATGCTTAAATCCACTGAAAGTTTGCATGTGATTTTTCTAAAGGGCCATCTTCTGTTAATGACAAGAAACCAATTAACCATCTTGAAAACTGAGTAAGTAAATGAAAACATCAAGAATTTACGGGTGGGAGCAGCACAGTAGCCTAGTGGCTAAAGTCCTCACCTTGCACATACCAGGATCCCCTATGGGCACTGGTTCGTGTCCCTGTTGCTCCACTTCCCTTCCAGCTCCCTGCCTGTGGCCCGAGAAAGTAGTCAAGTACCACATAATGCAGGACTCTGCAGCCACATGGGAGACCCAGAAGAAACACCTTGTTTCATATCAGCTCAATTCTGGTTGCTGTGGTCACTTGGGGAGTAAACCAGCAAATGGAAACTCTTTCTGTATGTCTCTCTCTCTGTATGCCTGCTTGTCCAATAAAAATAAATAAATTTAAAAAAAAAGAACTTATGGGGTTGGTACAGGTACAGTGACTTGGGAGGCTGATCCTCTACCTGTGACACCAGCCCCCACATTTGGATCCTGGTTTGTGCCCCAGCTGCTGCACTTCTGGTCCAGCTTTTTTTTTTTTACGGCCTGGAAAAACAGCAGAGGATGGCTCAAGTTCTTGGGGTTCTGTACCCACTTGGGAGACCCGCAAGAAACTCCTGACTTCTGGCTTCAGATCAGCTTAGCTCCAGCTGTTGTGGCCATTTGGGAAATGAACCAACAGATGGAAGACCTCTCTTTGTGTCTCCCCTCTGTAACTCTGCCTTTCAAATAAAAATAAAATAAATATTTTTAAAAATAGCATATACTATGTGTATGTATACATACATATATATTTTATATCTGGGTAACCAATGATAGACAAAAGGGAAACAAAATGATAGAAATTTAATATCTTCATTTTGCAACTGCAAAAGAATCAGCACAATCACTCACCACATGACAACATTTGTTAGGACAGACCACCTTAAGTACCTTAAGATCACAATGGATTTGGAAAATTCTTATTGCCTCATATCTTTTGCTCTACCTTTTCTATGTTTAGATACATAAACACTTAGCTCTGTGTTAGAATTGGCTACAATATTTAAGACACTAACCTGTTACACAGAAGCAATGTGGTATACCACATAGCCCACATTATAAAGTGGGCTGTACCATCTGGGTTTCTGTAAACACATTCTGTGGTGTTCACACAAAATTACCTAATCACACATTTCTCAGAAAGTATACTTGCCTATGAAACCACATGTGACAGTATATAAAATTGTTGAACATCAGCAGTTGCTAATGTCAAGAGAACTAGGCATTTTGTATCTCCTGATAAAAGCATGTGACACAGGAGCATACAAAGAGAACTCACATGGCACATTATAAAGTATCATTTTGCTTAATGCCCAAAGTTAATGTCTTGGGGTCAACATGATAGCATAGCTCATTAAGTCTCTTTCTGCGATGCTGACATCTCATATAAGCACCGGTTTGTGCCCTGGCTGCTCTACTTCCCATCCAACTCCCTGAGACTGACCTGAGAAAAGAAGCAGAAGATGGTCCAAATGCCAGGGCCCCTGCCACACATGAGGGAGACCCAGATGAAGCTCTTGGCTTTGACATGGCTCGTCCCTGGCCAGCGCTATCATTTGAGTGAATCAGTGGATGGAAGATCTCTCTTTCTCTCTCTCCTTGTAATTCTTTCAAATAAATAAATATTTTAAAAACATTTTATTTTCAAATTTATATATTTTATTTTTAATAAAATAAATTTAAATAGTTTTATTTAAAAATTAATTCTTAAGTGATGATTTTAAAGGGATTAACCATATAAATCATACATCAAACTTTATCTTTCTGTCATCTGTCAATACTTGTGTTCTGTTGATTGTCATGGATGTTTTTAAACAAAAAAAAAACCAAAAAGATAAGAAAAAGATATTTTAAAAGGTATATAAGACAAGAAGTCCAGAGCGTCCAGAGACCATGTGAGGAAGAGGAGCAACAAATGTGAAGATGCTGTAAGTAGCTCTTAACACATCCCCAGCAACAGTTCCCATCAGCACTCATTGCAAAGTCTACACTGCACGTGTGCAGCTTCCTCAGAAAGACGTGGTAGGAGAAATCACACACACTCATCCATTCATGCTTCATTCAGATCGGCTGAGCATCAGGTCATCTCAGAGGCACCACGTGCTGGGCTCTAAAGGTGAGGAAGACTCAGAGCCAGCCTCAAGACACCAGGGTTTGGGAGCAAGGAACCCCAAGCAGGCAGGCCAGTGAGAACACAGGAGGCTGCAATTCCATTTCCTGAGGGCTCTAAAGCAAGGAAGAGCAGAGCGGAAATACTCCAAGATTATAGTGAAAATGGAATCAACCACGTTGTGCTACAGAAAAATGTCTGAAGAACTGCTCACATTGTGCTTGTTGGACTGACTTCACATGAAACAGCCTCCCGTGGGGCAAACCTTTTATTTGTCAGTAATGTCAGTGGATTGGGGAAGATGGCCCAGGAGCCTTCTCAGAAGTTAAACAGTGGGCTCATGTATGTCTGCTTTGTGACTACATTTCTTAACATCCCCACATATTTCACATCTTCTTTTGCATGATCAAAATTACATAACGTAAAACTTCAAAAAGTAGCAAGCAACACTATGTTCTAGGGTACATTTTGAAACTTGGCCCCTTCTCAAACTAACTAAACTATTCCTCACAAGTTGTTGGTGGAGCCAAACAAAGCATAAAGTCTTGAGGCTTAGAAAGCAGGTTTACAGCTCCTTTTCTGCATTTAAATTTAACTACCAGAATAATTAGTTGATAGCCACTATGTTAATATCCAGTGCATCACTAGTAGTAACTTCAAAGGCGTGCACAGCCCTTTACAAAGCACATCTCAGTGCTGTCTTCTTTGACTTTCACAAACATCCTACAGGAGAGACACCACAAAGCCCCTGCAAAGGACTCCTGGACTACCTCAGATTATTCTCACCTGGTTGTTGCTTACCAGGTATGCCTTGAACAGTTCTACATACTAAAACACAGGGGATGTCAGCAACAGTTAGCATCGATTTCATGGTTGCTATAATAAATACACACCTCGTGTGAATACCTGATGTGTGTGTTACTTCATCTTATTAGCCCAACAATCCTAGAAGGACACCCAGGACAATCTGACATGTAAGAAGACAGAAGCCCAGAGCGCTTCGGTCATTTGCCCACACCACAGATTGAGTAGGAGAAAGAGTGTAGAATCCAGGCCCATCCAACAAAACAGATATTTTAACCCTGGTAAGTCTGCATACTGTGAGGAAGAAGCCTCCATGGAATCCCCTTCCAGCCTCTTCGGAGTCACTGCCAAGCAGCACAGTGCTACATAGTCCCCATCTCCAAAACGCACTCACCATCTCAGACTTGGGCAGTGACCCTCCCAGAAGGAACTTCATGCTGTTTAAGGTTTCTGCGCTGATGCCTTCTGACAGGTCGTAGAGCATCTTTCTAAGACATACACCCAAAATGACAAATAAATTTTCATACTTGCACACATCAGTCAATCAAGCATTTTTACACATGTTATCCGGCATGTGAAGGATCAACTCTGGGAGTAGTTTAGAGACTTGAAAACAACTCTGAGCTTCCAAGGTGCCCACTAGCATGGCAAGCTGCCAAGGCATGTCTCCAGATTCTGGGTCTAGTGCTACTTTCCAGCACATTAGGAAGATATACCCAATTTCAACCCATCCCCCACTCCCACCAGCTTTGGGTCCCATCTTAGAAATCCAACATTAATTTAGATGTCCTTGTGGGAGAAGACCTGAAGGCAGCCAATACTGGATTGCCCACCACAGGTTGAAAAAGGACTGGGACAGGCATTTGCCACAAATTAAGACACCACTTCGAAAGCCCACATCCCATATCAGCTCTGGTGTCCTGCCATCATACGCCCTGGGTGTTGGCAAGCAATGGACTCCAATGGTGCATCCCTGTCACGTGGGCAGTGCAGACTGAGCTCTGAGCATGGGGAGTTGAACAGTGGATGGAAGATATCTCTGTATGTCTGTCTGTCTGTCTGTCTTTCAAATAAATAACTTTTTAACATAAGGGAATCACAGCAATATCAAGCTTGCCGTATCATCTGTAGTCAGAAAAGCTAAGTGTCTCATTCCCAACACCAATATCCCTCAGATGTTTAACAAATAGAATGGATTTCCAGAATTCATCATTCCTTTAGCTGACCAAGAGTCGTCCATATGCTGAAGGACTTGAAGGATTCTAATCACCAAGTCACTAGACACTTTCAGAGGCCAGCATTGTGGCATAGGGAATGAAGTCACCACCTGCCATGCTGGCATACCTCTCAGAGAGCTAGTTTGAGACTCAGGCTGCTTGGATTCCCATCCTACCCCTTGCTAATGCACCTTGCTTTTGGGATGGGAAGAGGCAGTAGAAAATGACCCATATACTTGAGTTCCTCGCACTCATATCAGAGATTCTGATGGAGTTCCTAAATCCTGGCTTCAGCATGGAGCAGCCCCAGCTCCTGGCTCTTGGCGGGGAATTGGGGAGTGGGTGAACCAGGAGATAAAACAACTCTCTCTCTCTTTTTTTCTCACTCTCTCAATCTCTCCCCCTCTGACTTTCTAATTAATTAATTAATTAACTAAAAAAAAAAAAAAAAGCCCAGTGGCTAGAAACAGAGACACCTCCTCCCAGCCAGGCCCCTCCCTCCCGGCCTCACCTGAACAAAGGCACCTTCCTTCGCGTGGGCAGCATATGCTCCACCTCCTCTTTGCTGTACCCGAGGTGCTGCAACAGTTTGATCTGCTTGATGATGTAGAGGAGTTCCGCGAGGAAGAAAATATTCTGTTCTTGCACGAGCTCGTAGTCCAAAAGGAGCTCAAAAATATCCAAGGCCGAGTCTGCCTCCTCCAGCTTCTTTTTACTGACCAAATCCAGGCAGAGAAACTTGAGGCTTTCCACCTCTTGGGCCCCCAGCTGTGAGTCGAGCTCCAGAAGCAGCTCACGAAGGTTTTTCTGATCCAAGATGAAACTCAGACTCCGATCTCCGGATGCCATGGCCACCCTGCCAGAGGCAGAGAGGGCTCAGCACGAGTGAGGACCAGGAGACCAGGCTTCACCGCCTCTTGCTCAACCCCCAGCTTCCTCTCTCCTAGACAATAGACATCCCAGGAAGTCTGAGAAATTTGAGGCTTCTCCAAGGACCAACAGCCCAGAAAACCGACCCCAGCATCTCCAGCATCCCCCAGAACTTACAAGTGTCCATTAGAAGGCTTAAGGGGGATTGTTAATCAGAACTCAATTTACCCTGATTTCTTTTTTTCATTTCCTTTAGAATTTATTTATTTATTTGAAAACTAGAGTCAAGGATGGAACCAAGTTGGGGGTGTAGCTCGAGATTGCATCAATCTTCTGCACCCACATCTAACTTTCTCAGACTTTATGCAACAAATATATTATTACTTTGTTGTTAGATAAGGTCTCTTAATGTAATCATCCTGAAGTCTTCTTCATTTAACCTTGAGGTTAAATGACTGGTTTCTGATACACGCATCCTATAGTCTCTTTGTGACAGTCAACCTGCCAAACATGGTCCGAGCTCGTAGCAAATGGCTACCAGTTACCTATGTTGGGAACTTCTTAGCTTGTTTTTTTTTTTTTTTAATTACTCTTACTAACTTTCATTTTCCCAGCAGGTCCCAAGAATTCTGGGCACCGATCGTGCCAGTGTGACAGTTTGAGCAAGTTCCTGTGACAAAGGGAAGTTCAGAGCGTGAGATCCCAGGGTGGTGGGGTAGAAATGTACATACCTGCTTCAGTTCAAACTCCCGCACTTCTTCTGAAGGTCAGTGGTGCTCAGGAAAACCTCCTGAAAACTGAGTTTGACGAGATCGGGCGTGTTCAGGGTGGTATGGCCGTAAACAAAATCTAAGTTTGAAATGGAAAAAAGTCAGAAATCTCTGCGCACTACGAAGACCAACGACACTCCTATTTGTGCAGGAAGGGAACCTCGCCTAGACGAGTGAAGACTGACTTCTTGGCTGCCAGTGACTCATGTTAATTTCCTGATGACATCATCACTGCCTTCTTCTCTTCCCCCTCCTCTTCCCCGCCTCCTTCCCTGGGTTAAAACAACCCTGACAACAGCGTCTCCTAAAGGCCAGCACCCAACTTTCTAACACTAGAGCTCAGGATTTTCTCAGGAGAGGACAAGTTCCAAAGAGGCCACCAAGTGCCCCTTCCCACCTTTCCTCTGGGTCAAGAGGAACATGTCTACGTTTTTTAACTCTCTTCTGCAAACTCTCTTAACCTGTAAATAAAACCAAAAGGCTCATAAAATAGCAGTCTAATCCTCTACGTCTATGTGCAAATAAATAAATAAATGAAACTTGTAAGAGTGAGGATGGTGGACTACAAGTCCTCATGGAGATATTTGCATGCGAATCGATGGTAGGGAAAAAAGAGGCAAGGCAGGGTGGAGAGGGGTGTCACATGTCTAACACTCCCCCACACATGTGTCTGTGTCAGTCACCATGAAATCAAAGTATGAAAATCAGGGTGATGAGATGAGCCAGGGAAGAAAAAGTAAAAAAGCAAACAAAAGAAACCCGCAAGCTCTCTGCTCTTCTAGCACACTGAATCTAATGGAAAGAAAGATCTATAAGATATAATTTCTTTTTGAATTTTTATTTACTTATTTCATTATCTATTTATTTGTTTGTTTGAAAGTCAGAGCTAGAAACAGAGTGGGGAGAGACAGAGAGAGTTCTTTCATCTGTTGGTTCACTCCTCAGCCAGGATTTTCATGCAGGTCTCTCACATGTGTGGCAGGGACCCAAACACTTGTGCCACCTTCTGCTGCTCTCCTCGGCCTGTTAGCAGGGAGTTGGATCAGCAGCAAAGCAGCCAGGACAGGATCCTGTGCCTATATGACCACAGAAGGCTCCACTCACTATACCACAATGTCATTCCCATAGAAGATATGATTTCTAACAATAAAACAATGGATATTTTTACTGTACCTACCATGTACCAGGCACATGGTATTTACAAATATTTATTCAATGAGTCATCCCAACAACTCTCTAAGACAAATACTGTTGCTATGACTCCTATTGCACCACATGAAAAATAAAGTCTAGAAAGGTTAAATAATTTGCCTAAGGTGATGCAGTGGGCTAATACGAAAGTCAAGATTTAAACCAGCAAGTTGCATTCTAAGTCACTACATTATTATTATGCTAAATAAAATGTGCACAGCTCTGGGAAAATATACAGAACCTTTCAAAAAAAAGTTTTATCTCTGTAAAGGAGAAAAATATGCCTTAATCAGCAAATACAATATCATTTTCATATCTTACACACCATCTAGAAATCAGCTGTGTTTGAGAGGCAAGTCCTCCTCTTGACTTAATAGAATGTTAAGCCTGTACTGTAAAGTGAAATGAAAGTATACTACTGTAAAAACTAAAAAAAAGAAGAAGAAGAAGAAGAAGAAGGAAGAGAGAGAAGGAAGGAAGAGGTTGGGTGGGAATATGGGTAGGACGGGTACGGTAGGATGGAAAGTATTGCCAAATTTCCAAAACTGCATTGTGATATATGTGAAAATGTGGGCTTTGTATCAATAATTTCATTCTTAAATGAAACACAAGCCCTAGGATGGGCATGTAGTGCAGGGGAGTAAGCCCCTGCTTGAGTCTCTGGCATCCTCTATTAAGTACCAGCTCCAGCCTGGTGCAATAGCATAGCAGTTAAAATTCTCACCTTGCATGCACCAGAATCCCATGTGGGCACCGGTTCTAATCCTGGGAGCCCTACTTCCCATCCAGATCCCTGATTGTGCCCTGGGAAAGCAGTTGAGGACAGCCCAAAGCCTTGGGACCCTGCACCTGCGTGGGAGACACAGAAGTTCCTGGCTTTGGATTGGCTCAGCTCCAGCCATTGCAGCCACTTGGGGAGTGAACCATCGGACAGAAGATCTTCCTCTCTGACTCTCCTCCTCTCTGTATATCTGACTTTTCAACAAAAATAAATAAATCTTGCCTGGGCTCCAGAGGCTATTCCTTTCCTGGTGAGTATGCTGAAACGGGAACTCTGGGAACAGGGCAGGCCCCAGCTCCACCCATGACCAATATCATGCGGTGGATGGGACCAGGAGTGTGAGACCTTGGAGTCTGGGTAAGAGAATTTCCAGCAGCTGCTGGGAGGTCCCAGGCGAGGCTGGGTCGGACTCCTTGCTTGCGGCCAGCCATCGCAACCACACGGTGAGCTGGGCCCTTGGCAGTAAGTGCGCCATTTGGTGCCAAGCTCCACCTGCAGACCGCCCAGCAGCAAGCTCTGGCGTTTTGGGGGTATGGAATTGCTGCCTAGGTACGTCCATGTTGATCCCACTGTGCTTGTGGGTTGCAAATCAATCCTGAAGGATTCCCAATGACAGAATAACTTTTCCTTGAAGGTAAGCAAGGGTATTGAGACCTGGTGGTTTGGAGGAGAGAGACCGGATGATCTTTATGGGTCAGAGTGATATACCAGCCTACTTATGAGTCCTGTGTAGAACTTGTTATCACCGAAAAATGCTGACCACCACACACCATGCAAAAGCGAAGACTACAGGTTTGTCAAGCAGGCCAGATCCATGGTTGGGAACAGGCCAGGTTGAGGGGCTAAGAGGACACCCTACCTAGGTTGGGGTTCCCACTGAGGAGTGTAGGGGCTGGAGTGGAGGCTGTGTTCTGGTCTGGATATGGTTGCAGTCTCCCTTGGCACAAGTGTGGACTGGGACTGGACACACCAATCTGGGCTAGACTCCAGCACCATCTGGTGCTCTGGGGAACCAGGGTAGATGTAGGATGGACTAGGCTAGGTCTCTGCCCCTACTGAGCCACGTGTGAGCATTGTCTGGGTATGGACAAGCCTTGGCTGGACTAAAATATCCAACAGTAGGAACCAGAATGGGTTGAAGGAGAGTCAGGAAAGGCCACTGTTCCTGCTAAGACAGGAGGTGGACTAAGTAGGGCTGGCCCTGGAGCCAGCTGGTATGCGCAAGATCTGGCATTGAGAGAGATTCTGATGGAGGAGCCTGGGCAACTCCTCTGGCAAGATACAGTCCCTGCAGGTGAGCGCAAGAGCCACAATAGGGAGCAGCCCAGGCCAGGCCAGGGAACGGCACCCACCAGCATACATTTGGCAAAGATTGGAGGCAGACCAGGCTAAATCAGTTCACATCACCAGCTGGTGAATCCGAGCACCAGAAGAGAGTATGGGTTGGGCCAAGTTTGGTCACAACACATACCAATACACATTACAGCTGGGATTGGGTACCAGCTGGGCTGGACTATGCTGTAACCCTCACCAGCATCAGCTGGAATTGGGGGAGGGCCAGGTTGGGCCAGGCTACAGCACCCACTGGCAAAAGTCAAGGTGAGACAAGCCATGCCAGACTGGGTTGCAGCACCCAATCAACATATGTAAAGCTGGTAGGGGAAATGTGGAGGGCCCCCTGCTGGAAAACCATTCCCACTGAAGAGCATAAGTTGGGATGGGGCAGACCAGACCAGGCAGGGCTACACCTGTGGGCCTCATGTGAGCCAGATCAGGGAAGAGCCAGTCTTGGTTGACTGTCCCTACTGGTGCAAGCATAAATCAGAATGGTTGAGGGTTGCTAGAGCTTTGCCACAGCATCAGCTGGCAGATGACGGTACTGAGGACTAATTCTGTCAAGTTAAACTGCAGAATCACCTGGAAAGTGCATGATCCAGGAGTAGGCCCAGTAGGAAAATAGTGGGCAGCTCCCTCTTGGGTTATCATTCCCACTGGAGAACATGAAAACCAGGACTGGGGTAGATGTGGCTGGACAGAGCAGCACCCACCAGCATGTACATGGGCTGGATAGTGGGCCTGGTTTGGTTGAACTAGGCTTCAATGCCCATTGACATGTAGGAGAGCTGAATGGGAAGTGGGACAGACTGGACAAGTCTGTGGTACATGCGGGCAAGCATGGAAACCAGGGCAGTGAGGGGGTTGTGGGTCACTCCGATTAGGCTGCAGATCCCACTGGTTTGCATGAGGGCCGAGTGTGAGGTGGGCAGAATTAGGCTGGACTGCAACACGCATTGGTTCATGTGGAAGACAGGGCTGGTGGCAGAACTGACCCAGCAGCTGCAACCACCACCTGATTGGGGTGACAAACTGGGCCTAACCCTATACTGGCAAGCACACACAAGAATCTGGTCTGAGATCACCTATGACAAAGTTTCTTTGGGGATCTCCCCAACTGAACTGCTGAACTCAGAACCCCAATCATAAAGAGAAGTGCAGGTTCCATGATGTGACCTTGGAGTGCAAGTGTTGAAGCTGAGTCTCCTCAGTGGCTCAGACAGAGCAGAAGACAAAACAATCAGGTGCACATGGAGGATATGGCAGTCCATCGGAACTTGCAGAGGACACGTGGTACCACAACAGAGGACAGTGAACAGAATAAATCAATCAACTACCGCAGCCAAGTGTTGGCAGTGAAAATATGGGCAAATGGAGACTCAAAAGTGGACAATGTCAACTTGTGGATTCTGCAGCGATTTCATCATACTTGGAATGACGAGACTGGCAGCAGTTCAGAAATGTTGAACTATCAAAACCTCATGAGCAGGACCCTCAGAGCATGCCCCATGTCAGGGAACTGGGATGGGTAGAAGGCTGTGTGGGGCTTCTCCCTTTATCTCCCCACCAGATATGGGGGGGGGGGGGAAGCAATGTAGAAACAATGGTCTTACCCACTTTCCTGTAGCACTTGACCCTTTGTGCCCTAATCAACTGTGTAAACATTGCCAAAATAAAGCAATTTCAAAAAAAAAAAAAAAAAGAAAGAAATGCTGTTCAATCCCTGGCTCTGGTTCCTGACTCCTGCTGCCTCCTAATGTAGACCCTGGGGACCTTCTGTGATGGCTCAAGGCATTGGACAAATCATGGCACCCTTATGGAAGACTGGGTTGAGTTCCTGGCTCCTAGAGTTTCATCTTGCTGTGGTAGAAAGCCCTGTGGGCACTGTGATAGGTCCATGGATAGGAGCTCTCTCCTTGTGTGTCTCGAAGGAAGGAAAGAAAGAAGGAAGGCAGGAAGGCAGGCAGACAGGAAGGCAGGCAAGAAGGAAGGAAGGCAGGAAGGCAGGAAGGCAGGCAGGCAGGAAGGCAAGAAGACAGAAAGGCAGGAAGGCAGGAAGGCAGGAAGAAGGAAAAAAAGAAATTTAAGTGGTTTTAAAGGCAGTTCTTATATGACATATGTTTTATTATGATTTTTTAAGAGAAGACAGCAGTACACCAAGTCTTTATATTTTATTGGGTGGTCAATTATAAATGCTTCATCTCTTGGACCAATTTAGTGAAACTGTCTCCTCTCTTTCATCTTACTGATAAAGTTCACCAACACAACTTTTAGTCAATGAAAATATCTATTGCTCAAACATCTCCCACATAGAAAGCCCTGATGCAGATTCAACTGGCAGGTAACAAACAACGAAAGAGAGTGCCTACCTTCCATGGTACAAGCAAGTCTTCCTCTCTGATAAACTGCCCAACATCACTACTCATGTGCACTTGGCAAGAAAATCAAGGCCCCATGAGGCAAAGCATCTGGCCACTGCCCTGAAGCTGGGAAGATGTGGAAATTCAGTAGCTCTGACTCATGGCTCTGAATCCAAACTCCATATTCCTGCCTGAACTCAGTATGACAGGAGGTCACCTCAGGAGCCATCAAACAGTGTGACAATGCCAACAGTGAGACTTTGCCTCAGAGCCACAGGAACCCCAGCGGACAAAGGATAAACTCAGAACTTCCTGAGGGGTGCTGATATTTGGTCAAGATCTGGAGAGTAAAGGTAGAATAAATACACGGAAAGTAGACCTTAAACTTTCATCTAGGTGCTCACACAAAGCATTGAAGCATCTTGTGCCATGATTCACAGCATCCTGGGCTGTGACCAATACGAAGCACAGGTATGACCCACTTTATGCTCAAAATTCCAAACTTTCAACTTAAAATGTTTCTCTTGAAATCACTCATCACAGAATCCCTTTGAGTAATGGCTCAACAAAGCTGCGACAGGTATTTCAACCACTTGGTGGGGTAGGTAGAAAGACTGGGGATGAGGAAAATGAAAGTCTGAGTTGATACCTGCTGACTGGGGGAAAAAAAAACAAATAGAGGAAAAGCATTTCTGAAAGAATAAAATCACACCCTTCTGTGAATAATACACTTTGAAAAGCACCTATTTTGCATACATTCTAAGGTCTAGTAGAGCTGTGAAATTTTCTTGGATCAAGATCTTGACCTGGCCTTCCTAAACAATTAATTAAATGGGTAAACATACTTATTTTGACTTTACTTGAAAGGTAGAGAGATAGAGATCCTCTGTCTGCTGGTTCACTCCCCCAGATGCCTGAACGACTAGGATAGGGCCAGGTTGAAGCTGGACCAGGTCTGCCACCATGGACAGCGCAGACCCATCACTTGCTGCCTCCTAGGGGTACCTGAACAGAAGCTGGATTTAGGCAGAGCAGACAGGACTCTAACTGGGCATCCTGATATTCAATGTGGGTGCTTCAAGCAGTAAGCCACAGTAATTTGAAACAATTACAGTATTTGAAGCAAGTTACCATAGGGAGATCATGTGCAGCGTGCATGCTTGTATTCAAAAATTCATGCTGGGCCCAGCCGCGTGGCCTAGCGGCTAAAGTCCTCGCCTTGAATAACCCAGGATCCCATACAGGTGCCGGTTCTAATCCCGGCAGCTCCACTTCCCATCCAGCTCCCTGCTTGTGGCCTGAGGAAAGCAGTCGAGGATGGCCCAAAAGCTTTGGGACCCTGCACCCGTGTGGGATACCTGGAAGAGTTCCTTGGCTTCTGGCTTGGCATCGGCTTGGCACGGCGTTGCGCTCACTTGGGGAGATCTTCCTCTTTGTCTCTCCTCCTCTCTGTATATCTGACTTTCAAATAAATAAATAAGTCTTTAAAATAAATAAATAAATAAATATTCATGCTTACTTCCACTGAGGATACAATTATGGAAAGTACACTAAGGCTGAGTTCTAGAAGACTAAACACTTCTTATAGTCTCTTCCCTGATTGGTTGTAGTCAACCAAGTCTACTTGAAGAACCAATCAAAACCGCGAATGCTTTTTGTAGTGGTGGATGTCTGTGACACTCTCCTGGAAATACCCAGCTCTTTGTAGTTATGCCTGGGCAGGAGAAGGGGCAGCAGTTGGTTTTCCTTTATATCCAGGCTCTGGCCAAAGTTTCCAATCCTTTGTCTAGGGAAATGTCATAAAAGTAGACTCGTGAACTAAAGAAAAGATACTGACCCAGCTATCCTGCTCCTAGGAATATGCCCAAAAGAAATTAAAACCATGTATGAGAAAGGGATCTATAATCCTATATTTGCAGCAGCACAATCTACAATAGCAAAGACGTGGAAACAACCCAGATGCCCATCCAAAGAGGAGTGGCTAAAGAAACTATGGTAGATCTACTCCATGAAATATTATTTAGGCATTAAAAAATGAAATTATACAATTTGCAACTAGATGGTCCCAACTAGAGACCATTATGCTCAGTGAAATAAGTCAATCACAAAAGGAAAAACACCATATGTTCTCTCTAATGTAAGTAATCTATCATGCAAATTAGAATGTATAGTGATGGAGTAATGGAGACTATCATATGCAGAAGTGAAGACAGAATGCAACAAGCAACTCTGCTTCCAAAAGATGGACTCACAACGAAAGTGTTGGATATATCTAGACAATGGCATGATGGACTGTCACATTTCTGTACCAGCAATGTTGGGGCACACTTAAATAACAGGCGAATGGAGTTATACCTCCGTACGAAGAGTTGTGCCATTATGGGAAAATTAATCAGGGGATGGAAAATGGGGGGGAGGGGAATCCCAGAATTGTACAATAGATTTTAAAAATAAAATTTTTTTAAAAAATCAAGAGAAAAAAAATGATACAAATTGTGGGGGAGATGAATGTACAGCCTAAAAAAGAGATCATTATTGTGTAAATTCCACCTTAAGGACACCACAACTTTCAGGACTTCTTTGACACTCACCCCTAACCCTTGTCCCCCGTACCACCCCCCACACACACACACACACAACATTCCCTCCCTCAGCCCACGCATTTCAGACTTTCCCAGAAGGTACACAGGAACAGAGTTATATGGAAGTAGAATGCTAAGTTTTGAAGAGAGAGACTTTTCCTGGCAAGTGTCCCATGAAGGGCTTTTTTTTTCTTTTTTAAGATTTATTATTTATTTTTATTGGAAAGGCAGATATACAGAGAGAAAGATCTTCCATCCTATGATTCACTCCCCACGTGGCCGCAGTGGCTGGAGCTGAGCCAATCTGAAGCCAGGAGCCAGGAGCTTTTTCCAGGTCTCTCACGCAGATGCAGGGTCCCAAGGTTTGGGCCCTCCTCAACTGCTTTCCCAGGCCACAAGCAGGGAGATAGATGGGAAGCGAGGCTGCCGGGATTAGAACCGGCAACCATATGGGATCCTGGCATGTGCCAGGCGAGGATTTTAACCACTATGCTATCACACCAGGCCCAGGAAAGGTTTTTTAATAGTAACCTGGCACACGATTGTAACCAAATAAAACTCAGCTCATATTGTGTTCACCATATGACCAAAAACAGCTTGGTAATTCTGGTACAGTAAAACTGCAAACCTCCAGTAGATGGCACTATTTCCTAAAAGGAAGGAATGAACAGTAAATTGGCTAGGGAGCTACATGCCCCTGGTTGAATTTGAGTAACATGCTTTTAATTCTGCTAAACAAACAAACAAACAAAAACAAAACAAAATAGCAGAATCCAAAGACAAAGGCAGAAAAGCCTTTCATTAGAGGCTATTTTGTTGTTGCTCAAACAGCAAATAGGGAAAAGCTGCTTCAGTATTTAGTTTAACCATTTTTCAAAAGGGCAGCGTATGACTTACCCACATTTGTAAAAATCCATAATGAAATAAATGACAATAAATGTCACTGAAATCAATATACACAAAAGTGTGGGGTGGTTTGGTTAAGACAGCAATGCAAGTTGACTTGCATGTTCAATATAATAACCATTAAGGTCCAAATGCTCTTTTTGCTTAAATGGACAGACTGGTCATCAAAGCTTTCATAGAAAATGCAAGGAAATGATCTTTTAAAAAGAGCAAGTCATTGGATTCATTCTCATCAAGTTCAAAACTTACTACAAAATTTAAATAATCTGAAAAATGTGGTACTGGCACAGGTATAGAGGGATGAAAGCAGCAGCATGAAGAGACCAGAAACAATCTTGACAGTCAGCCAATGTTTGATGACCATGAAAAGATAATCTAATAGAGGAAAGGTTAGCCTTTTCAGTAAATGACGCTGAAACAAGTAGACATTACACACGGAAGAGTGAAGTAGCACCCTTGCCTCAATCACATACGAGAGAAAAAAAAAAAATCTCTAAATGAATCAGAGTACTAAAATCATGAAACCTTTAGAAAAAGCATAGACGTAACACTTTTCATCAACATTTAAAACCTTTGAACTGAAGAGAATGCTACTCAGAACGTGAAATCCACAGAATCAGGAATCATATTTGCAAATCTTATGTTGCATATAAAACTAGTTCCCAGAATGTTAAAAGAACACAACTCAAAAAAGACAAGTAACTCAATTTAAAAGCAGAAAGAATTTAAATAGGCTTTATTTATTAAAATAAGTTGGCTTATATCTCTGAAGAAGCAATAAGCCCATCAGCACACACAGTTACTTGATAGCACTAGTCATTGTGGAAATGCCAAGTGACACCTGGGTGAGATGCCCACTTGACATCAAATTTAATGGTTACAGTAAAAACACAAAGTAACAGCAAGTTTGGGCAATGTTGGGGACAGTGGGCATTCACACACAGCTGGTGGAAACGTGAGATAATGCCACTGCTTTACAAAATAGTTGTACAGTTGCTCAAACCCCTAAACACAAACTGACTACGTGACCCTGCAATCCCATCACGAAGTACATCCCTAGAGAAACAAAAAAAAAAAAACGGAGCAATTCAGAAGCTTGTATGTAACTATTTCTAGCAACATCACCCCTAGCAGCCAAAGAGTGGAAGTGGCCTGTTATCACTGATCAGTGTGTTAGCTTGGAACATAGCATCCATATCAAAGTGACAGCTAGGAAGGAGTCAAGATGGCCGCTGGGGTTAGAGGACATAGTTGAGGGTCCTGGACAATAGGGACGCGAGTAGGCTGCAGTGAGCCTGAGAGGAAAAGAACCACCGGGAACACTGTGGGAAATTCCCCAGTCCCGCAGGAGCGAGAGAAACGGCACACGGCAGTAGAACAATCACGAAATACTGGGATCGACAGCCAGAAAGCGGCAAGAAGGGAGCCCTGGACTGCAGACTTTGGTGAGTGGCTAGCACGAGCCGTGGTGAATGGTGAATCGCTAAAGAGGGGAGGGGCCTGCCCTTTGGACAGCCGGAAAGCAGCAGGGAGGGAGCCCTAGACTGCAGAAACTTTGGTAAACTGCTATCGCAGGGGAGAAACTGGGTAAATCTATAGCGGGAAGGTGACTGCACTTGGCAGGAGGGGTGGGGGGAATCCCCAGTGCCTATAAAACCGTATCACATAATACAATGTCAATAAGAATTAAAAAAAAGAAAAGAAATAGAAATCGAAAAAAAATCTAAATGGATAAAAGACTTAAACCTACACTCAGAAACCTTCAAACTTTTGGAAGAAAATGTAGGAAACACACTACAAGATTTAGGTGTAGGCCCTGACTTCCTAAAAAGGACTCCAAAGGCAATAGCAATCAAGACCAAAATAAACAAATGGGACTTCATCAAACTAAGAAGCTTCTGTACAGCAAGGGAAACAATTGACAAAGTAAAAAAGCAACCCATAGAATGGGAGATGATTTTTGCACACTACATAGGTGATAGGGGGCTAATCTCCAGGATATGCAAAGATCTACAGAACAACCAAAACACCAAAACAAACAAACTACTCAAGAAATGGGCACAGGAAATGGGCAGATGTTTCACAAAAGAACAAACCCAAATGGCAAACAAACATATGAAAAAGTGGCCAAGTTCCCTGGCAATAAGGAAAATCCAAATGAAGACAACAATGAGGTACCACCTAACACCAGAAAGGATGGCACACATACAAAAAACCACCAACAACACTTGCTGGCAAGGATGTGGGGAAAAGGGAACCCTACTCTACTGTTGGTGGGACTGCAAACTTGTACAGCCTCTATGGAAATCAGTATGGAGGATACTGAAACAATTGAAAATCAGCATACCATAAGATCCAGCAATAGCACTCCTAGGAACATACCCAAAACACCTGTTTTACGAGAAACCAACATGCATCCCTATGTTTATAGCAGCACAATCAGTAATTGCAAAAACCTGGAAGCAACCAAAATGCCCATCAACAGAGGACTGGATAAGAAAGCCATGGTTCATATACTCCATGGAATACTACTCAGCTATCAAAAAAAAAAAATGAAATGCAGTTCATTGTGGCCAAATGGGCCCAACTGGAAACCATTATGCTGAGAGAAATGAACCAATCCCAAAAGGTTAAATACCACATGTTTGCCTTAATCTGAGATGAAAAGTTGTTAATCTGGAAAATAATACCTATACATTGTAATATTATTGCAATCTCTGACAACATGTATCCAATGCAATAAGATAATGTGTGGTAACCTATACAACAACAATTAATGTGAGTCAGAATGCTTATGATCTACATCAAAGAACTGTAAAATGTAAAACATTCTCAATGCCCTATGTTACTCTGTAATGGGGAGGAAATGCAGAGAAATATTCCATCTCCCTAAAAAGTGAGAGGAAGACGTGAAATATAACCTATCAGGATCAAATCTGATAACCCATGGACAACAGACTCAAGTCGGCACTAGATAATAGTAAAGCTACACAGGCATAAGGGGGGAATCGGGAGCGACCCTGAAAGCTTCTTAACAGGAGGTCATGCTTACGGAGCAGGGGGGAGACCCAGAGTGGAGCGGGAGGTCAGGGGGAGGCTCGTATCCCAACCCTGAAGACTCCCAGATCCTCACCAAGGACCATCAACACGGACACCAAGGACTACATCCCAACCGCTAAGGAGACCATGGGGAATAAGAGTGCCTTTAGAGGCCGAGAACTCTGAGGTCACCCACCCCTATCTGGAACCTCCACAGGGGATGGAAGAAGTCCAAACTCTGCCGTGCAGAAACCAGCACCATCGGAACGATGGCCAGGAGTCCTGAGCGATCTGCAGAAGCAGAAGAATAATAAACTTCCTTCGGGACTAGGGAGGCGAGCTCTCTCTGGTCCTTGCCTGGTTCCCACTCTGGTTCCCCACCCTCCCTCATGGTGACCATCAGGATCGCTCCAGTAACCCCTCAAAACAAGCAAACAAACAAACATACAAACAAACAACAAATCTAGAATGGACAGACAACAACAAGGAAAGCTTAGAATCAGACAGGAAATGGCCAGCATGGATCCAAACATGCCTCACTAGGTGGGACACAAAGATTAGTTACGCCTCACTGGGGTATTGGGGATTTCTCTGCACACCCATCCTAAAAAAATGTACTGTACCTAAACTGATAACTATAGAATCAGGTTGAATATAAACCAAAAATTGAAATGTCTATGAAGAAGTCACAGGATGTAGTAAAGAAACCGCATTTTCCTATCAACATACTATTAATCAATACCATGTCAATTAATGCCATAAGGTTGAAAATGGCTGTTGATGTTATGCTCGGGCTTTTAATTGATTGTGATGATAATTTGCTGGCTTTACCTTCGGACCAGAGATGGTCTTACCAAGAAATCATTGAACCCACTAGGATAATAAGACACTGGACTTTATGCTTGGTAAATACTTCCAATGAAAGAACCTCAACTGAATTTGAACTGTGGTAACACAGCAAGGTGGAGAAACCCACCATGGGGAGAGGGTTCAGGGAGGGGTGGGGGGAATCCCAGTGCCCATAACACTGTGTCACATAATGCAATGCAATTAATAAAAAAAATTATTAAAAAAAAACAAAGGGACAGTTGGAGTTCCTGATCCTTTAAAATACAGCTTTTTTTTAAAAGCAAAACATTGTCCAACAACTAATGAATAAGCAAAAAGTGTAGTATGTTCATATGCTAAGATATAGCTCAGCCATAAAATGGAATGAAATTTATCCATAACCTTTAGTATATATAATATGTATATGTTTTTATGCATTTGAAAGGTGAAGTTATAGAGAGGAGAGAAGGTTGAGATACAGAGAGAGAGAGAGAGAGACCTTTCATCTGCCAGTTCGCTCCCCAGATGGCTGCAACAACCAGGACTGGGACAGCCTGAAGCCAGGACCAGGAACTCTTTCCAAGTCCCCACATGGTACAGGGACCCACACACTTATGCTCTCTTTTGCAACATTAATAGATATATTAGCAAAGAGCTAGATTGGAAGTGAGGCACCCTCAAAGAGGTGCAGGCAGCAATTTACTCACTACACCATCACAATAGCCCCCAAATTCATCCATATTCTACATCATAGAGAAAACTTGGACCTTGCTGCTAAGTGAAAGACATCATTTTTTTGCATGTTCTGTTACATAACTACTCAGAACAAGCCAATCTGCACAAACAGAAATAGATTTCACACTGCCAGAAGGAGAGGACCCGACAGTGACAGCTAGTCAGATATGGAGTTTCCATGCATGGAAATGCTCTGTAACTAGACTGGGGCAGTGACTGCACAACTCTATGAATACAGTAAAAAACAAAAACAAAAACAAAAACAAAACTATGCGGTATGCACTGCCAAAGGGTGGATTCTGAACTCTGGACCTGCAGGTTGAGCTTCCACCTGTCATGCCAACATTCCATGTTGGTGCCAGTTTGAGCCCCAGTTGCCCCACTTCTAATCTAGCTCCCTGCTTATAGTCTGGGAAGGCAGCAAAGGATAGCCCAATCCTTGGGACCCTGCACCCATGTGGGAGACCTGGAGAAGGTGCCTAGTTCTAGCTTCACATTGTCTCAGTTCCAGCCCTAGCTGTCATTTGGGGAGTCAATCAGTGAATGGAAGATCTCTCCCTCTCTCGCTTCTCCTCTTCCCCTTTCTGTAACTTTGCCTTTCAAATAAAATTAGATAAATCTTTTTAAAGAAAGGGTAAATTTTATGGCATGTGAATTATATATCAATATAAGACAACTGGGATATATTCCAAGCTCACGGTGTTAACTATTTGCACTTCACAATGTAAAAATTATGTTACTTACATTCTGTTTCAAACACTTGATGCTAATCAGAATACCCCCTAGGGGGAGACATTGTGACACAGCAGCTTAAGCTCTTGCTAGAAATATCCTCACCCCTGTTGGAGCAACACTTCAAGTCTGGCGACTCTGTTTCCAATACAGCTCCCTGCTACTGATGAACCTGGCAAGCAGTCCAAGAAGAGCTTGAATACTTGGGTCCCTGCCACCCACATGGGAGACCCAGATGCAGTTCTAGCTTCTAGCTTCAACCTGGCCAATTCAACTGTTGTGAGCATTTGGGGGCGTGAACCAGCTGGTGGACACACATTCTCTCACTCTCTGTGTTTCTGTCTGTGTTTCTTCTTGTGTCCCTCTTTACCTATCACTCAAATAAATAAGTAAATCTTTAAAAATATTTCCTGAGGATGCAGCATGTTAGCCCAGTGGCTAAAGTCCTTGCCTTGGATGTGCCAGGATCCCATGTGAGAGACCCAGAAGAGGTTCCTGGTTCCTGGCTTCAAATCAGTGCAGCATCAGCCATGGCGGTCACTTGGGGAGTGAATCATCTGAAAGAAGATGTTCCCCTCTGTCTCTCCTCCTCTATGTATATCTGACTTTGTAATAAAAAAAAAAAAAAGAAAATTAAGATTTGAACTTAAAGCAATCTGTGCTACTAACATTCATCTTGGAGTCACTATCAGGAACAGAGACTGAAAGCTGTATGATTTGTCAAAAGAGTAAACAAAGGATGGATCCTTGGGAACAACCTCATTTGAGGATCAAAAAAGAAACACCAAAACATTCTTGATAGAACTTCTGTCGTGTATCATTTCTCAGCCTTCTGGCTAATATCAAGTGTAGAGCTGCTTTTGTGGCATATCCTGGGAAAGTGGGGAGGGGTCAGTGGCCCCCTTAGGATCCAAGGACCCCTGACTTGGTAACTAACAGCAGGAGATGTAGAATCTTGAAGTGTGGCAGAATGGCTAAGCTGAGAGGCAGATGGCAGATGTATGACACTCATGGTAAAGGAGGAAGTAGAAAGAATGTTGGTTGATCCACAGATGACATAGCATAGGAGCATGAAGGAAACGGAATTATTTGATTGGGGAACAGAGCTGGTTCTTAGATTCAAGCACCCAAGAGACAGAGAGGCTAAAGAAACAATCAAGACATCCTTCATCAGGTAAATGAATCAATTATGTATACCCATAAAATAAAATATTATTCAGCAGCAAGTAATTCAATACTTAGCTGTAAAAAAGATATAGAAGAACTTTACATGCATACTGCTAAGGAAGAAGCCTGCCTGAAAAGCCTATACCGTGTGATTCCTGGTCTGGAAGAGGTAGAGCTACAGATTCATTGAAAAGTCAGTGGTTGAACCCAGCACAGGTATGTACAACTAAGCACACTGGCTCTCTCAGGAGGATGGAAGCTCAACGAGCCTCCAGGACCACCCATTCCAGAGATCAGGTTTTTTTTACCTGCATGGGTACCTGTAGCCAGGCAGCCGGGGTGCCAAAGGTCTTGGGTGAAGCCCTTCTGGCCGCCTGGAGGCACACCCTTGTGGTTAGAGGGACTTGATTTATGAGGGAATGGTGTGATCACACAGGTGGCAGAGGGAGATGCCCTGTGGTTTTTATGCCCAGGTTAGGAATTGCAGCTGAGGGACTTCCATTGGAGGAGAGAACGAGAGTGAGAGAAGTGGGTCTGATAGCAGAATCTGTGGAGGCAATGTGGCTCAGCCCTGTGGAACTACGATCTCTTCTGGCTCCTCCTAGAACTGATAATGTGTTCAGGCCTTGCTGGGGAGCTAAGGGGGCACCCCAGCTGAGTTGGGGTTCACACTGGTAGGAACAAGAGTAGGATTGAGGGCAGCAGGCATGGCTGTACATGGCTCCAGAATGCACCGGCATGGGTGTGCACTGGGATGGTGGAGCAATGGATTGGGCTTGACTCCAAACCCACTGATTCACATGAGAGCCAGGCTGGGTATAGAACAGGCCAGACTAGGCCTTGACTCCCACTGAACTACATGAAAGCTGTGTCTGGGTGCAGACCAGGTAGCACTGGGCTGCAACAACCAACAAGATCCACAATGGATGTGTCAGGACAGGGGGTGGACAAAGTCAACCTGGGCCAATGACCCACAAGTGTGCATAAGAACTGCCACTGGGAGGAGTGTCAATGGAGGTGCTTAGGAAACTCCTTCATTGCGATGCAGTCCCTGAAGGTAAGCACAAGAAGCAAGGCAAGGAGCATCCCAGACCATAGCAGGTCACAGTAACCACCAGCATAATGTGAGTCAGTTTGGGCCAGCACATAACACCCACCGGCAGATCTGAGAACCAGGACAGGGGGCAGGAGGAGCCAGATCTGGCCGCAACACCAGCCAATTCACATTAAGACCAGGACAACAATCAGGCTGAGCTGGGATAGGCTGCAGCACCCACCAATAGGAGCTAGAATAGTGGATAGTCTAGACTAGGCCAGGCTGTGCAATGAGACTGCAGATGCTGAGGTGAGGCAAGTCATGCCAGCCTGGGCCCAGTGGGGGCCAGGTACGTGAGTCCTAGGGTCAAGGGATCTGACAGGACTCAGGCAGCTTAACTCAGATCCTGGGACCCACCTTCTAGGTGGATGTTGGTTTCATGAGCCCCAGGGGTGGTAGATCTGGCAGGGTCTCCTGGCCCTGGCCCTGGGGCCTGCCAACAACGTGGATGTCGGGGGTGTGAGCCTCAGAAGTGGGGGATCCTGTGATAATTGGGACACCTGACCCAGCTACTTGGACTCGCCTGCAAGAACATGCCTTACTTACTGAAAAAGGTGGAGCAGTGGACACAGGCCCTGTTGTAAAGGGAGAATATGGCAGCATATTTGGAACTGTAGCAGAAGAACAGAACTAACTGGCCAACTACGCCAAACAAACGATGACAGCAAAAAATCTTGGTGAACAGAGCCAATGGACATTGGGAGGGTGACATCGTCCTCGGATCGGTGAAAGCAGCAGCATTTCAGAACTATCCAAGCCACTTGGACAGAACCCTTGGGAGATGTTCACATTGAGAGCCGGGGTTGGTATGAGGTGGCGGTTCCTCATCCCTGGGAACTGGGACGTGTGGAAAGTCATGAGTGGTTTCCCCTTTGTTTTTTCCCCTTCTCTCAGGAACAACAAGAAGAAATAGCAAATTTGGAAGCAATGAATTCACCCAATTTCCCTAAACCTCAATCCTTCTCACCCTGATCAACCATGTAATCGTTATTTTTAAAAAATTAAAATTTACTTAAAAAAATATATCAGTGGTTTCCAAGGCTTCGGGTATATGAAAAAAGATGAGTGCAGAGGCAGTTCTCACAGCAGCAAAGTGTTCCAGAGGGCACACTTTGGGCACATACATGACATTGGATATTTAGCAAAACTCAAGAGGATTATACATTGCAAAGAGTGAATCTTAATGTAAAGCACGGACTTAGATAATATTAGGGCATTGACATGGGTTCATCAGCTGTGACACATCGTCCACATTAATATCAAATGTTAATTATAGGAGCACTGGACAGACAGGATTGTTCTTAATACATTCTATACTATGTTTTTCTGTAAACCATAAATTGCTCTAAAAAGCTCCTTTCAAAAACCAAAAACATGGGGGGCTGTGGAATTATTAATGAATGAGTAAATAAATTCTAGTCTCTTCTCTCTTTTTTACTATGGTAAAATTTATACAAAACAAAATTGGTCAATTATTATATTATAATATTAATAAAAGCACAGTTCAATAACAAGAAATCCACAGTGTTGTGCAACCACCACCTCTATCTAGAGATGAAATATTATCATCCTCTTTGAAGGAAATCTCCTACCCATGAAGCATTCTCCCTCTATTCTCTTCTTTCCCTAGTGCCTGATAACCATTAACATGCTGTCTATATGGATTTAGCTATTAGGATTATTTTACATAAATGGCCTCACACCATGTGTATCTTCGGGACTGACTTCTTTTACTCATCAAAACTTCACATACAAAAGCTCCACAGGAGGGAGGCGTTTGGTCTAGCGGTTAAGACACCAGTGAGGACACCTGTGCGTGGATGTGATTCTTTTTTTTTTTTTATGTAGCATACTCTTTTTTCTTTTCTTCTTTTTTTTTTTTCTTTTGACAGTCTTTACATAGTTAATTTGGGTAAAAAGGTTCAAGGGCTACAAGAAAGTGGGAAAGATTATTTTTTCCATATTGTTTCCTTCATGTATCTGAGGTAAATGGGGATATTAAGGGAGAAGCCCCTCCAAGTTTCCCACCCACCCCAAGTCCCGTATGTGGGGCATGCTCTGAGATACTCACTAAGTGGTTTCGATAGTTCACCAGTTATGAATCGCTGTCAATCTCACCTCTCCAAACACAATGAGGTCGTTGAAGAATCCACTAATTGACATTGTCTATCATAGCATCTCCATTTGCCTGGTATTTTGCTGCCAACATACAGCTGAGGTGGTTGGTTGACTTGCTCCGTCTTCTGTCCTTTCATGGTTAGGGTTCTGAGTCCGGCAGTTCGATTGGGGAGATCCCCAAAGAAACTTCATCGGAGGTGTTCCCAGGCCAGATTCTTGTATATACCAGCAAGTACAGGGCCCAGCACAGTCCATCGCCCCAATCAGCTGGTGGTTGCAATTGCTGGGTTGGTTCTGTTTTCAGCCCCGAATTCCACTGGAACCAATGGGTGTTGCAGTCCAGGCTGGTTCTGCCCAGCACATACTTGGCCCTCACATAAACCAGTGGGAGCTGCAGCCTAGTGAGAGTGACCCACAATAACCCCCACCAGGCCCGCCCCCTACCCTGGTTTGCCAGTATGTGTAGCAGACCAGTCCAGTCTGTCCCACATCCCCTTTGGCTCTCATACATGTCAATTGGCATTGAAGCTTAGATCCATCTAACCAGCTCAACAATCAAGCCCTCGTGGGTGTTGTTGAGTGCCTCTCTGTCTAGCCACCTCAGTCCCTGTCCTAGTTTTCGTGCCCTCCTGTGGTAGTGGTAACCCAAGAGCGGGGAACCCACTATTTCCCTCCCAGGTCTCTCACTCCCAGATTATGCATTATCCAGGTGGTTCTGTGGTTTGACTTGACAGAATTAGCTCCAGTGCCAGCTTCTGCCAGCTGATGCTGCGGCTAAGCCCAAACAACCCTCACCCACTCTAATTTTGTTTACACCAGTAGGAAAAATCAGCCCAGCCTGGCTTTTCCCTGATCTAGGCCACATGAGGCACACAGGTATTGTAGCCCTATTAGTCTGGTCTGCCCCCATCCCAGCTCATGCTCTTTAGTGGAAGTAGCTGTCCAGCAGGGGAACCACCCTTTGTTCCCCTGCTGGCTCTGCCCCCTCCCTTCCTGGTTCTCACATGTGCTGGATGGGCACTGCAGTCATATCCGGTACAGGCAACCTCACCTTGGCATTCCATACTGTGGACTGGTTTTTATCGTGACAAAACCTGGCTCGATCCATACTATTCTGGTGCTTGGATTTGCCAGTGGGTGATGTGAACTGATTCTGCCTGATCCATGCCAAATGTATGCCAGTGGGTAACTTTCCATGGCCTATTCTGGGCTGTTTCCATTCATGCTTCTTGTGCTTACCTGCAGGGTCTGTGTTCTGCCAAAGGAGTTGCCCAGGCTCATCCATCAGAATCTCTCTCAATGCCAGATTTCACGCATGCCAGGGGGTCCATGAGCCAGCCCTACTCAGTTCACCTCCTGTCATAGCAGAAACAGTGGCTTTTCCTGACTAGCCTTTGACCCAAGCTGGTTCTGGTTGGATGTTTCAGCCCAGCCACAGCTGTCCATACCCACATATGGCTCACACATGGCTCACTAGGGGTTGAGACCTAGCCTAGTCCATCACACATCTACCTGGTCCTCCAGGACACCAGACAGTGTTGGGTCTGGCCCAACCTGGTGCATCCAGTCCCAGTCCACACTTGTGACAAGGGAGATTTCAACTGTTTCCTGATCAGAATGCAGCCCCCATTCCAGTCCACGTGCTCCTTGGTGGTAACCTTAATCCAGTTAGGGTGTTCCCTTAGTTCCCCAACTGGGCCTATTCCCAACCATGGGTCATGTGCATGCCAGTGGTTGCTCTGACTCAGCCCCTCACTTGTACCAGCCTCTGCCTTGGACACTGTGGCTTAGCGTCCTTTACTTATGCAGACCAGTAAGTGCAAGAGCCTAGCTCGGCATGACCTGTGCTCCATCCTGGTTTCCAGTTTTGCTAGTGGGCTAAGGCTTGCTCAGTCCTGCCGGGTACATCCCATTCCATTATGAACCCACACATTAGCCAGCCATTGAAGCTCCCTTGCCCAGCTTGTCCGACCCCTAGGTCTGGACCACATGTTCACCAGCAGGAGCTATAACCCGCCAGGGGAGTTTCCCAAGTTCCTCCACTTGATCCACTCGCAAACCCAGTTCTCATACATGCCAATGGTTTTTAGGCCAGTGCCCGGAAAAGTCTGGCCTTCCATTTGGCCTTGTATGAGTTGGTGAACGTTGCAGCCCGGCCCACCCCGCACCCTAATCAGGATGCACATTCAGGTGCTGTTGCCTTGACTAGTCCAGACTGCTGTGGGTTCCTTTACCTGTGATTGATGGCAGGCTCCTTGTTCACCCTGAGCTTATTCCATCACCTCCGCAACTCTTGAGCTAGCCAGTGGGGCTAGAATTTCCACAGGGCTTGGCCCACACAGCCCCCACAGAATCTACCCCTGGATATGGCTCTCGAGTGCTAGTTAATGTAATGGCCCTGACCAAAGTGACCATTCTCCTGATCCATCATCATGTCAGGTAACAGGATATGATTCTGCTGGACAAGCCCCAAGCCATAGCTTTTGCACGGACTGGTATTTGGTGGTCAGCATTGCTAAGTGATAACACGTTCTTCAAAGGAAGAGTTACTGTCATTGGGAATCTTTAGCATATATTCACCTCAGAGAAACACATTGGGTTCAACGTGGAGCTACATAAGCAGCAATTCAAAACACCAAAATTCCAGAGCTCCCCTGCCGAGCGGCCAGCAAGCAAAGCCTGGCGCCAAATGGTGCACTGGCCGCCCTGGCCCAGCTCACCACGTGCACGTGGTGGCTGGCTTGTGGGATCCAGGCATGAGACACCCTGTCCCAGGACCCACCCGCAGCTGAGAGGCTGCAGGAAGTTTAAACTCCCAAGCCCAAAGTCGCATCCCACCCCAATCCCGTCCACCACCCAATGAGAGCAGCAGGTGGGCCTGCTTAGCCCTGCTCCGGAAACCTCCCCCCTTGGTCAGTGTACTCACCCCGAAGGGAGCAGCCCCAGAGCCCAGGCAGGCCTGGGCCCAGCTCACCACGTGCACGTGGTGGCTGGCTTGTGGGATCCAGGCATGAGATGCCCTGTCCCAGGACCCATGAATGTGATTCTTGATTGTGGCTCCCAATACCAGTTTGCTGCTAGTGCAGACCCTGGGAGGCAGAGATGATGATTCACACAGCTGGATCACTGCCACCCATGTGGGAGAGCTAGACTGAGGGCTGACGTCTAGCTCCTGGCTCTGACTTAGTTCAGCCTACTCCATAGTGGGCATTTGGACACCTCTCAGCCACTGCTCACCCTTCCTCATATCTCCTCACTCCCACTCAAAGTTATACCCAAAGATTCTTAAACAGGCCCTGCATTGTTGTTTGTTCTTCACTCAACTTAGTTCCTTTCCCATGACATATTCTCTATTCCATCTCAACTATGCAAATCCTATCTACTATACCATTTCTGATTCAGCCTAAAATAGCCCCTCCACAGTGTGGTCTAATGGCCCCAGCTTATCTTTGCATGACCTTAGCAATGCACAATCACAAAGAAGCTCTCATTTCATCCTCAGAACATCTCTGCAAGGTAGGCAAAGAAGGCGTGGTCTTATTTCTCCCTTGTGTCAACCTGAGCCTTAAACTGCAATTTCTCTCCACACCATATCCCCTGCCAGTGAGCGAAGGCACAAGGAAAAGAATTGCTAGTATTCTTCTCATTGGGGTCAGGGGATTAACCGATGTTTAAAATTAATAAAACTATATAATTAAAAAACAAAAAATAAATAGACAATACAATAATAAATAACTTAATAAATGATTATTTAATAAGAGGCATGTCGAGGAAAGAAGAGACACTGTTTGATGATCTCTACATTGTTCCCATGCCAGGCAAGATGGAATAAGGCATGTTACAGGCTATGTGTCGGAGGAGGGAGAAGATGGGGCTGGAGAGGTTAAGACAGCAGCCTTCACAAACAGCAGACAGGTATATGATGCTTTTCCTGGAATGCATGCTACACACTGCTAACATTTGCTCAAATTTCTGAAGAACATTAGCTCATAAGACTGGTCGTTTACATTCTCAAACTGGTGTTCCCACGGATTTCCTCTGAGAGTTGAGAGAAGAGCTGAATTGCTATTAGCAGTTGAATTGGTGTTAGTAATTCCGGTGTTCTCATTTTTTGGCACCACTATGGTTGTCTACCGCACAGGGGAGTGCCATACTTTGCTTTTCCTTATCAACAGAACCCCAGCTTGTGGAGGCTATGCATCTCAGGGTGGCAGAAATCCTCCTCAGTTTTAATGGACTGAATCTGACTTGCTATCAGCCAAGCATGATCACGCTGGGCTATTGGCATGACTGGTTGAAAACTGGAAATATCTTGTGACTGTAGTCAGAGGTGAAGCAAGGAAGCTTCCCGTTAATCTTAAGAGGCGACAGAAGGATGAGATGCTTTCTCTGCTGAAATCTGGGTGATACACTTGGATCTGTAACTATCCTGTAACCATTACATGACAAACCTGAAAACAAAAGCCAAAGTGGTATAGTTTCAAAGAGAAAAGGTGGAAAACATCAAGTCCTTGAGGATACTGTGGAGCCATTTAATGAATCCACCCTTTCTCTGGACTTCCTGCTTCATGACGTTAAACAAACAGCCCAAACAGGTTTCTTTATGGTGTTATGCCTTGCCTTCCTGGCCTCAAAGAGCCTGTGACTGATTCAACAGCTAATAATCTACAGCTAAGAAAGTACACATTTAAGAGGATTTATTTATTTGTATTGTGAAGGCAGACCAACAGAAAGGAGACAGAGAAAAAAGTCTTCCATCCACTGGTTCATTCCCTAGATGGCTGCAAATGGCTGGAGTTGAGCTGATCCGAAGCCAGGAGCCAAAAGCCCCTCTGGGTCTCTCATGTGGATGGATGCAGGGTTGCAAAGCTCCAGGCCATCCTCCACCACTTAGTTAAGTAGGAAGCTGGATGGAAAGTAGAGTAGGCAGGACACAAACACGTGCCTATATGAGATCCTGGTGTTTGCAAGGGAAGAATTGACCAATTGAGCCATTGCAATGAGCTCAGAAGGTACATATTAATGTGAGATTTTCAGCATTCAAGGCTCAAATAATATATGTCATCAATATTTATATGCAGAATATCATATGTGAAGTTCATCACATTTCACTTGTTTCCTATATTTGTAAATCTTGAATGATTGAAAGAAGATACTATAAATGGCATTTTAGGGCAAAAGTAAGAACAAGGTACTGCCTAATGATAAGAGCCACAACAAAGACACTTTTCACCTTGTCTGGAGGGGACTGACAAAGCCACAAAATCTGTCCAATCATTAACCATTCCATTCCAATAGTTTCCTTCCAACACAATTAACACAGGGTTCTGGTTCATGAGGCCAAATATACACTTCACTACCTACTGGTGTCCTTAAGCTACAGGTGAAGAAATCTTTTTTTTTTTTTTTAAAGATTTATTTTATTTTTATTGGAAAGGCGGATATACAGAGAGAAGAGACAGAGAGGAAGATCTTCTGTCCGATGATTCACTCCCCAAGTGAGCACAACGGCCGATGCTATGCCGATCCGAAGCCAGGAGCCAGGAACTTCTTCCAGGTCTCTCACGCGGGTGCAGGGTCCCAAAGCTTTTGGGCCATCCTGGACTGCTTTCCCAGGCCACTAGCAGGGAGCTAGATGGGAAGCAGGGCCGCCAGTATTAGAACCGGCGCCCTTATGGGATCCCGGGTGTGCAAGGTGAGGACCTTAAACACTGCGCCATTGCAACGGGCCCTACAGGTGAAGAAATCTTCAGGCACCCAAGGCATCCTCCACAAATGAAGACACCAACAAAACTACTTTGCAAGAGAAATAACTGTCCCTTCACTGTTTTAATTCTTTCTGACACAACATGGCAACACATATGAAAATAAACTTTTTTTTTATAAAGATTTATTTATTTATTGGAAAGTCAGATATACAGAGAGGAGAAGAGACAGAGAAGATCTTCCGTCAACTGCACCAAGCACCTCTATGCCTGTGAGAAAAGCTCCCATTCCCTAGAGAGGGACATAGTGGCATTCAGTGCATTTGAATTGTTTTTTGGTTAAGAAAGGATGAGTTGTTTTCGCAGAGTATGCTGCAGCAAGACATGGTACTTCTTCTTAGCAGGAACTTGACTGTTCCAATCACACACTTTGCTGTTGAGTTCAACATGGAGGTCCAGGAGTGGGCGTTTTCTGGAGGTAAGAAGAAGTGAAATGTTAATGCCACGATAATATCAATGAGAAGACAGAATGTCATGATGGTAAAAAAAAAAATGTAAGTGCTTTGGAACTGTTCCTTTTTAAACACTCTATAAGCTACTTTGTGAATGATTTAAACAGGCTGACATAGCTTTGGCTCAAGAGACGCAGTCCCTTTGCACAAAGGGCAGCTAAGTTTTACTCTGGGAATACACCATTCACATGACACCCCACCTGGATCATTATGGATATAAAAGGCCAATCCTAAAGGATCAGGTTGCTCCTCCTACAGCAACATCATTATTAGGCAGAATGAGGAGAAAAGACTATGAGATCCATTCATGGGGTTGTCACAACCACACCCAGAATGCATTTGATAAGTAGCTTGGAAACAACCAAATTATAATTAGGAGTCAATGGAAAAAAGCCAGTTAATCTTATAGTTGAGGTACACTGTGGCTTCCATTAGCTTAAATAAAAAACAGATCGCTGATGTTTCCCTTAGACAAGTATTCTTTAAGTTATATTAAAAATAGTTACAATGCAGACTCTTCATCCACTGGAAAATATAACTCAACAACCCCAGTGGTTGCTGAAACTACAGATGATGTCAATCCCTATATTGTGTGTATGTTTTTTCCTATATACTCATCTACCTCTATGACAAAGTTTAACTTACAAATTCGGCAGTATAAGAGATTAGCAACACAATTAACAATAGACTAGCAATAACAATATACTATGGTCAGCTTCATTTGAAATGTATAATTACTTATTTCTGGAATGTTTTCATTCCATATTCTCAAACTGAGGTTGACATTAGGTAAGTGAGACCTCACAGGAGGGATTACTGCAGAAACTCACATTCTTGGAGGCAGCCCTGTTGACTCAAGGAACTCTGCCTCCCACATGGGAGACCTGGGTTGAGTCTCCAGCTCTCAGCTTCAGCCCAGTGCCGTACAAGCTGTCACAGATACTTGGTGAGTGATTCTGCAGTATTCTCTCTCTCTTTCTGATTCTCTACCTCTCATATAATTTTTTAAAGTTTTTCATTTTGAAGAAAAATACTTAACTGATGAGCTACCACAAAATACTCATAGTTACACTGGCTCTGTATCCTATTCTTTAGGCAACTCCAATGCGGAAGAAAAATAAATCTCCTTTCCTCATTGAAGAAAAGAACATCCAACCCAGCATGGTGGGGTAAATGGTTCAAGCAGGGCAAAGATCAGGCAAAGCCCAGCCACCTCCACTGGGCTCACCTTTCTTGTCCCAACTTCTGGGAGAGGACCTGCAAGTATAGGGAAGGTGAGCTGGGCACCTGCTCCAGCAGGGACACATCCGCCGTGCACAGGCTCCAGAAGAAGTCGGCTTCACGGTGAATGGTGGAGGGTCCCAGGTGTGGCATCTTGGGTTCGGAAGTTTTCACAGCCGGTCCATCCACCTCCAGCAGGCTCTCTGACACCACATAGTTCTGGAGGAAGAAAAGCTTAGGCTTCCCTACGAGATAAGGGCACGAGTCCCCCATGAACATCTTCCGGATGTTGTGCAAGGGAAAGCCCGATTCAAACTTGTCCACACCGAATACACTCTGGGCACTTCCTCGGCTCACTAGGATACACACAAAGCTGTCATAGTCTTGATGCTTGGGTTCCCTGGCAGCTTTGTCAAGTTCGCTGATGATGTCACACATACGGAGATACTTGAAGGGCTGCACTTTAAAGCCCAGAGAAGTGAAGGTGTTTTGAAGACCCTCTGGAGGAAACAAACAGGGAGAACAATGCTGGAGTGAGCAAAGCATGAAGGGAAGTGTATCACATCTATGTGACGTTAACACTGCTCTCCCCAGTTTTAGGCAGCAGTGGTAACAGCCACCTCACAAGACATTATAAGGAGTGGGCAGCACAAATAAAGCCATACTTTGGAGTGTTACGCACACATCATTGGAACAACAATCCGCCAAGTAGGATTTCAGACCTCTCCTGGCAATGAAGACAATGACAATCACTGTAATCTAAGTCCATAGTTACACGATGTCCTTTTCCCCTTTGCCTGGCCCAAAGTGGATAGTTTAACAATGGAATTATTGACCATCTAATATTGAAGAGGTACAAAGAAGAAGCTAGCATCCTTACACCTGTTTTCAGTCATCATTATCAAGGCATTGGGAGACTTGACTGACAGGCTGCTAATAACCTATTCAATGACATTCTTTCCCTCAAAAAATATCCACGGGACAGAAAAGGCCTGGCTGTGTTATCTCCCAGCCACCGCCTCTGATGGCTCAGGTGGTTACAGGTCAGAACAAGGAGAGAATCTCTGCCAGTCCCATCAATACTTCCTTGCAGACTCACACACCTCAGAGCATACAAATCCTCTCCTCTAGGGGGCGGAAGCAAACAGGGAAACATCGCACTCTACTTGGTCTCCACTGGTTCACTTCTCCAAGCTCTCCCTTTGCTGATCTTTCCTCCCTGACCAAAGTCCTTGAAGCAAAGCATCACCAGGGTCTCTCTCCATTTCTGTGACCATGTATAGAGATGGACAAAACAAGCGTGTTCCAGGCCTCTGCCTCTTTGCTTTATCTGGGCTCCTTGGGGCCCTGGCTAGACACAGTGAGTAGAGGGCCAAAGGAACCAATCTGAGATCAACTCCATCTGAGTTTAAATCTTGCCTGCTCCCTTCTCTGAGGGCTGAACTTGCCTTTGAAGGTTGACCTCCACAACCAGACAGACTAAACTGGGGACAGGATTCCCAGGTGCCAGGAGGAAAATCTTTACCTAACAGAACAGGAGTGGGGGAGAAAGAAGACTAAAACTAGAAGCAGGGCCCGGCAGCGTGGCCTCGCCTTGAACAACCCAGGATCCCATATGGGCACCGGTTCTAATCCCGGCAGCTCCCTTCCCATCCAGCTCCCTGCTTGTAGCCTGGGAAAGCAGTCGAGGATGGCCCAAAGCTTTGGGACCCTGCACCTGTGTGGGAATGCCCGGGAGAAGTTCCTGGATCCTGGCTTCGGATCGGCATAGGATCGGCTGTTGCACTCACTTGGGGAGTGAATCATCGGACGGAAGATCTTCCTCTCTGTCTCTTCTCCTCTTTTCTGTATATCTGGCTTTCTAATAAATAAATAAATCTTAAAAAAAAAAAAACTGGAAGCAAAACCAAAAACCATGAATGACAATGACTGTGACCCAAATAAGGAAAGAAAAACCTGGGTGCTGAGTAGGGAAAGTAAAACTTGACACTGCAGAAATCCCACTTCTCCTTCTACCCACCCTGGAAATCCCTTTCTTAATTCATCCTCATTTCCGTGAGTTTCAACTGCCCTTGAGAAAATAATTTTGTGATGTAGTGAGGGAGAGGGACCATCAGGTCTAGTGGCCAGTACAGGGCTGTGACAGAGAGGTCAGGGCCAGCACTACTCAAAGGTTTGGGGACTTTGGAGGTCAAACCTCAAAGCAAAGTACAGTCAGGGACTGCAGTGGGCTCATGTATCTTGGTCTAAATGAGGGCACATTTATCTTGACACTTTCTATTAAAGTCAGAGTGTGGGATAAATGAGAAACGGAGAATGCTACTCTGCTTTACTTATGAGTATCCTCAGTGAGCCCAGGTAGAATCACCACCAAGCACATAAGCAGAACACAAGAAGGGCATGGTGGTTTCCATGGTTACAGGGACAGGAATGAATGGGAAATGTCAGGCTGACAGGCTGAAATGGATTTCTTCACAGGAAAATAACTCAATAAACACTGCAATCTCCAAGAGAGGAACAAGTCACGCAGTCTTGGTCAAGTTTACTTGGCTTCAAAACTCATGTTAGGCTCACAATTATAAGCTACTTTATATATGTCTTTAAAAAAAGTGATTGGGGCCCGGCGCAGTGGCGCAAGTGGTTAAAGGTCCTCGCCTTGCACCCCCGGGATCCCATATGGGCGCCGGTTCTAATCCCGGCAGCCCCGCTTCCCTTCCAGCTCCCTGCCTGTGGCCTGGGAAAGCAGTCGAGGACGGCCCAAAGCTTTGGGAACCTGCACCCGCATGGGAGACCCGGAAGAGGCTCCTGGCTTCGGATCGGCATAGTATCGGCCGTTGCGCTCACTTGGGGAGTGAATCATCGGACGGAAGATCTTCCTCTCTGTCTCTCCTCTCTGTATATCTGCCTTTCCAATGAAAAATAATAAAAATAAATGTTTAAAAAAAAAGTGATTGACTGATTGATTGATTTTACTGGAAAGACAGATTTACAGAGAGAAGGAGAGAAAGAAAAATCTTCCATCCTCTGGTTCACGCCCCAAGTGGCTGCAATGGCCAGAACTGAAGCAATCCAAACTCAGAAACTGGAAACTTCCTCCATGTCTCCCACGTGCGCGCAGGGTCCCAAGACCTTGCGCCATTCTCTACTGCTTTCCCAGGCCACGAGCAGGGAGCTGAATGGGAAGTGGAGCAGCTGGGACACAATAAGCACCTATATGGGATTTTAGTCAGTAGGCTATCACACCAGGTCCTATATGTCTTATTTTTTTAAATATTTATTTATTTGGAAAGCAGAATAACACAAAAATTGAAGGAGAGAGACAGAGAGAGAAATAGCTCCTATTCACAGGTTCATTCCCCAGATGGCCATGATGACCAGGGCTGACTCCAACCAAAATCAAGAGCCTAGAACCCTATGCAGGTCTCCCACGTGGAGGGCAGGGGATTGAGCACTTGGGCCATCCACTGCTGCCCTCCCACGTGTACCAGCAGGGAGACAGAAAGGAAGCAGACCAGGTAGGAGTTGACATCACAATGCCAGCCACTACATGACTTCTTTATTTTTTTTTAAAGATTTATTTTTATTACTTTTTATTTGAAAGGCAGATATACAGAGAGGAGAGACAGAGAGGAAGATCTTCCATCCGATGATTCACTCCCCAAGTGAGCGCAATGGCCGATACTATGCCGATCCGAAGCCAGGAGACTCTTCTGGGTCTCACACGCGGGTGCAGGGTCCCAAAGTTTTGGGCCGTCCTCGACTGCTTTCCCGGGCCACAGGCAGGGAGCTGGAAGGGAAGCGGGACTGCCGGGATAGAACCGGTGCCCATATGGGATCCCGGGTGTGCAAGGTGAGGACCTTAACTACTTGTGCCACCCCGCCGGGCCCCTACATAACTTCTTTGTAAAACACAAATCACTACTAGTAGTTTCTTTTGTATGAACCTTTTTTAAAAAAAAGATCTGTTTTATTTTTATTGGAAAGCCAGATATACAGAAAAGAGGAGAAAAGACAGAAAGGAAGATCTTCCAACCATTGACTCAATCCCCAAGCAACTGAAACAGCCAGAGCTGCGCCGATCCAAAGCCAGGACCCCGACTCTCTTCCGGGTCTCCCTCATGGGTGCAGGGTACCAAGGCTTTAGGTTGTCCTTAACTGTTTTCCCAGGCCACAGGCAGGGAGCTGGATGGGAAGCAGGGCTGCTGGAATTAGAACCAGCAGCCATATGAGATCCCGGCACTTGCAAGGCGAGGACTTTAGCCACTATTATTATCATTAATAAACATGTCAATTGCATGTCAAGAGAAGTTTCTGGGGGAGGGTGCTGTGGTATAGTAGGTTATCCAATGTCTGCAATGCCAGAATCCTACAGGAGTGCTGGTCTGAGTCCCAGCTGCTCCATTTTCAATCCAGCTACCTACTAAGGGACCTGGGAAGGCCACAGAAGACAATCTTGGACCCATGGAAAATCTGTGTGGAGTTCCTGGCTCCTGGCTTTCCAAGGCTGTTGCAGCCATTTGAGGAGTGAATCAGGGCCCGGTGGCGTCGTAGCCTAGCGGCTTAAGTCCTCGCCTTATGGGCGCCGGTTCTAACCCCAGCAGCTCCCTTCCCATCCAGCTCCCTGCTTGTGGCCTGGGAAAGCAGTCAAGGACAGCCCAAAGCCTTGGGACCCTGCACCCACGTGGGAGACCCAGAAGAAGTTCCTGGATCCTGGCTTCGGATTGGCATAGGATCGGCCGTTGCGCTCACTTGGGGAGTGAATCATTGGACAGAAGATCTTCCTCTCTGTCTCTCCTCCTCTCTGTATATCTGCCTTTCCAATAAATAAATAAAAATAAATCTTAAAAAAAAATAAATAGGGGGGAGAATCAAGATGGCGGAATAGGGTAAGGACACGTTTAAACAGACCGAGAAGCATTTAACCAGAATGAAGCAGAGAGGACATATTTCAGGAAATACGAAAGGACAGAACAACAGCAAAGGGGTACCTGGAGACTGACAGACACAGGAAAGCAGTGGGCACAGCAGTGTGGTGTTGCAGTGAATGATCTAAACTCCATCAGCAGCCGGAACTCCATCAGCAACCAGGTGGGAAGGGACTTTGACTGGGAGCTTGGGAGGTGAACCCAGACAGGGAACAGTGTGTCCTGCTGGTCCGTTTGATTTGACCAGGAGCAGAGACAGAGCAGCAGGTCCCAGGTGGGCAGTGCGAGAACAGCAAGGATTTCATAGCCCAGTCAGCCCCCTAGAGCTGAATTGTTCGCCATTTTGCCTAAGGAGGAAAGGGCAAGGGAAAGGACTGAGCATGCTCTGAGAGGGAGTGTGCTCATTTCTGACTCGGTGAACTGCAACAACGAGGCATTCTACGGGTTCCATCCAGGGCAGGTCTGGGTAACCCTCAGATCTGTCAGCTAGCAGATCAAGAATTGTGGTAGCACGTCCGGCGCCATTTTGCGCACTGTGGCAAAAGCTTTGGGACTGCAGGGGCAACAGTGAACTGCGCATGTGCTGAGCTCGCGAGAACTCGCTGAGGTCCTGCAGGAAAATAATACCGACTGTGGCATCATACCGGTCAAAACAGGTCCGTGTGGCACCCAGACCTAGCGTCCAACAAGTTCCAAAAAGATCAGCGTCACCAACAACCTAACTAGATAGGACACCTGGTGTCTCTTTAATCCTGGAACACACTCCAACCAGAAGAGGGAGAAAGGTTGCAGAGACCACAGTGCAGCCTCAGCACGGTATCACAGGAAGTGGAGAGTGGTGAGCCAAGAGCTGGGCTGTGGTGACCACAGTGGATATCTGACATAAGAAGCCAGACCTGGAACTCGCTGGAGGTTGTGGCACAAGTGGCTGCAAGCAAAAAGTTGTGTACCAACTGCAATAAGTAAAATCGCATTTAGACCTGTGGGTGACACAGCTTAGAAACCTGCCCCAAGAAGAAGACTCTGCTAACCAGAAGTACAATGACCAAGAGCAAAAGAAGAGACAAAGGCACAATGAATATTACTGAAAACTCCCCTGCAAAGGAGCAAAACCCTATGCCAACCTCAGAGTTCACTGAGGAAGACATTGAGAAAATGGGGGACACAGAATCCATAAGACTCATTTTAAAGATTCTGGTAAAAAATGAGAAGTTAATGCAAGAGTTCAAAGAATTTAAGGAAGCAGTAAAGGAAATCAAGGCTGGTATATCAGAAATTAAGAACACAGTAGAGCAAATTACAAGTACAGTGGAGAGTCTCCAAAATAGAATGAAGCAAGCAGAAGAAAAAATCTCAGAATTGGCAGATATCTCCTGTCACCAGGGGGAAGCAAACAAAAAGCTGGAAGCAGAGCTGGATCAGGCCAAAAAAAGTATTCAAGAATTGAAAGACACTATTAAGAGGCCAAATATAAGAGTTATGGGAGTCCCGGAAGGTGCAGAAAGAGAAGCTGAGTTTGCAAATGTATTTAAGGAAATAATCAAGGAAAATTTCCCTAATCTGGAGAAAGAATTGGGAAACAAGATCCAGGAGGGACACAGAACTCCCAACAGGCTTGATCAAAAGCGATCTTCACCAAGACATATGACTATCAAGCTCTCTTCAATTGAACATAAGGAAAAGATTCTTAAATGTGCACGTGAAAAACCTCAATTGACATATAAAGGAAGGCCAATTAAGCTCACAAGAGATCTCTCACAGGAAACTCTACAGGCAAGAAGAGAATGGAGTGACATATTCCAGATTCTAAAAGGAAAAAATTGTCAGCCTAGGATAACATACCCTGCAAAGCTTTCTTTCATCTTTGAAAATGAAATAAAATTCTTCCAGAGTAAAGAAAAGCTAAAAGAATTTGCCTCTTCCAAACCTGCTCTACAAATGATACTTCAAGATGTTCTCTTGACAGAGAAGAGGAATAGCACCTACCAAAACCAAAGGCAAATGGGAAGAACATCCCAGTAAAATGACAACAGAAGACTAAATCAATGAACAACCCATTCCTAAAATGACAGGACCAAAGTACCACCTATGTATATTTAACTCTGAATGTAAATTGCTTAAGCTCAATCAAACATCATAGATTAGTAGACTGGATTAAAAAACAAAACCCATCTGTTTATTGTTGGGAGGAGACACACTCCAACAAAGATCAGCAGAAACTACATCACATGGGTTTTGTTGTCTTCTGTTGGTTTCATCTCTTCAAAACACTTTCTTCTGATTAAATCATTCAATGACTCATAAATCATGCAGTGGCATCATTTTCTTCAAGAAGCTTCTTGATTTTCACTTTTTCAGCTACACGTTATACATTTAATAGCATGTTGTTTAACTTCTTGGTGTGGTTAATTTCTTTTTTCTTCCGGAAGTTGATTTTGTTTTGTGGCTCTTCATTTAAGGGAAGATAAAGTAGTTGTGCAATGGAGACTGTCATATCTAGTAACATGTCATTTAACTTCATGGCATTGTAAATTTCTATTTTTCTTTCTATTGTTGATTCTGTATCATGACTTTTCATTTAAGGGAATGTACAGTAGTTATGTAATGGAGACTATCAACCAGATGTGAGGATGCAGTGTGGTCGGCATCTCTGCTTCCAGACAAAGATGGACTTAGTGAAACTGTTTATATTATATTTTGACAATAGGATTCTGGACTCTCTGCCATTGTCCATGCCCGCAATGATGAACATATGACTGAGTATGAAGAACTATATGTTAATAATGATATAAAGGAACTGGGGGGGGAGGGTATTGCGGAGGGAATAGGGGAATATGGAACTGTATTGTAGAATGATAGCAATAATAATAAAATGTGAAAATAAATAAATAAATAAATAAATAGGGCCGGGCGCGGTGGCGCAAGTGGTTAAGGTCCTCGCCTTGCACGCCCAGGATCCCATATGGGCGCCAGTTCTATCCCGGCAGCCCCGCTTCCCTTCCAGCTCCCTGCTTGTAGCCTGGGAAAGCAGTCGAGGACGGCCCAAAGCCTTGGGACCCTGCACCCACGTGGGAGACCCAGAAGAAGTTCCTGGATCCTGGCTTCGGATTGGCATAGGATCGGCCATTGTGCTCACTTGGGGAGTGAATCATCCGATGGAAGATCTTCCTCTCTGTCTCTCCTCTCTGTATATCCGCCTTTCCAATAAAAATAAAAATAAATCTTAAAAAAAAAATAAATAATGGGTTTATAAAAAAAAAGGAGTGAACCAACAGACAAAAGATATCTCTCTCTTGCTATTGCAAAATAATTAAATTAGTTAATTAGTTAAATCTTTTTCAAAAGTAAGATGAAGTTTACTTATGCAAGTGATAGAAATTGTAAATGTCTACTAGAAAAGTCTAAATCTTAGCCTATTTACAAAGCACAGAACATTGTTCAAGCTTTTCAAAAGCAGTCAATGTGAAAAAAAAAAGAAAGAAAAAACATTTCCTCATAAAATCTGCAAATACCATTCCTCATTCGGGAGTTTACAACACATCTACAGCTTCAGGCCAACCTCCAAAGTCCATGGGTCCACATTCCTAACAAGATTAAAAGGGCTGGCACTCACAACAGAGGCCAGCACAGGCCTGGTGTGCCAAGGGACTTGCAAAGAAGACACACCAGGACTGACCAGTCTTTTCCTCTGCCAAACAGACCAGACACAACCTCATAGCCTTGAAATTCATTTCACTCACAAACAAGCATACTGCTCATACACTTTTTGGACAAAGGAATGAATCAAGCTATAAGCACTAGGAGGATTTGCATGATCTTTTAATGAAGGTATTAGATGATACCCCAGAGTTATGGGGTATCACGTTAGACCACTGCCTGCAATGCCAGCATCCCACATGGAGTCCTAACTGCCCCTCTTCTGATCAGCTCCCTGGGAAAAGAGTGGACTACAGCCCAAGCATTCAGGATCCTGCAATCTGTGTGGAAGATCCAGATGGAATTCCAAGCTCTTGGCTTTGACCTGGTTCGGGCCTGGCTCCTTCTGCTGTTCTACTCCACAAATGGCTGCAACAATCATATCAGGGCCAGGCAAAATCAGAAGATTGGATCTCCATCTGCATCTCCCACATGGGTGGCAAGGCCAAAGAATTTGGACCATTTCTTCTACTTTTGCAGGTGCATAGGCAGTGACCTAGATGAGAAGCAAAGCAGCTGGCATTCGTGTGGGATGGCAACATTACAGGCAATAACTTAATGGAGGTATTTAATAAATTATATCCACTAATCATTATCACATCAAGTTAGTCTTTATCGTTCACTGCTTCTTTCAAAGTTCTATTTTAACTGGAAATTATTTTGTCTGCCTCAATGTTATTTGCCTTCTGCATTCATTAACCATATGGCAAAGTGACACAGATAAAGGAAATGCCACATAATCATTCTTGATAGTGTTCTGCTGATAAGATGGAACAGAAGAACTAAAGTACAGCATCAAACAAAAACCACTTTGTACTCAAAACAGGGCTCTAGGCTAGAGTCCTTTGTGGGGGGAAACAAGGTCCCTAGGAGAGGAAAATAAAGAGCTGGAAGCTTGGAGAGTGTGGGAAGAGGGGATGGCATCTTTCTACTTCACAACCAGGAGGAGTACCCTGCTGCTTGGAGTCTCAGCTGGTATCTGCTTCACTGGTAAGAAGCCCAGTGCCAGGGAAGTACTGTCGGGCTTGTCACTTGCTCATGAGTCCCCTGGGCCTGGGAGATGTCCCAAGCCTAATTATTTGTTGTGTTCCTTAAGACAGAAAGAGTTGGGTCTGGCGCAGTGGCCTTGCAGCTAAAGTCCTCACCTTGCATGCACCTGGATTCCGTTTGAGCGCCGGTTCTAATTCCAGCAGCCCCACTTCCCATCCAGCCCCCTGCTTGTGGCCTGGGAAAGCAGTTGAGAACGGCCCAAAGCCTTGGGACCCTGCACCCACATGGGAGACCTGGAGGAAGTTCCTGGCTCCTGGCTTCGGATTCAGATTCACATGCACGGGCTGTTGCGGTCACTTGGGGTGTGAATCATAGGAAGGAGGATCCTCCTCTCTGTCTCTCTTCCTCTCTGTATATCTGATTTTGCAAAATAAATAAACCTTAAAAAAAAAAAAGAGCTGGAGCTCATAGAACTCAAATTCTCAGGGGGGAGGCTGTGCTGAGCACCCGGCAGCCCCTCTCCGGCCCATGCTTGCCCAGTACTCCATCTTCAAGATGTTGAACTTGCAAGGACCTACTGCCTAGAACTTCTCTTCTCATTCTTGGGGCTCACATACACACTCATCAGTAGCCACATAAGCAGAACACAGAGGTACCAATACACACGCAGCCAACACATGCTCACTTCCTGGGCCAAAGATAAGGGGCACAAACTCCACTTCCAATTCTACACTCCTCTTGTAGCTTTCTCTCTGATCAGTCTCTTTGCTCTGTATCTCAGATTTCATACTTAAAATCTCCTCTGTTGTGGCCATTCAGATTGATGACTAACAGGAATAGATCCCAAAAGGTTGCCCCTTATTATAATCTCTCAGGTTATCAGCCTCCATTCCAGTGTGATGCAGTGTGTGGGGATGTGGTCCCACCCTGGCAGCCCATGCAGATCTCTAGTCCCCGGATTCTCGACCTCTTACTTGTCTGAGGCCAGACTCCACAAAGCAAGCCAAAGCCACAACAAGTGCTTGCTGAGGATTTGCAAGTAAAATTAAACAAGCAAGGGCAGGTGGCTGAGCTGGTGGTAGAGCTGCCATCTAGAATACCAGCAACCCTCATGGGACTATCTGGGTTCAGTTTCTAGTTCCAGCTCCTAATTCTGACTTCCCGCTAATGAGCACCCTAGGAGGCAGCAGAGACACTGAAGTAGTTGGGTTCTCATTACACATATGGAGACCTGGATTGAATTCCTAGCTCCTGGCTTCAGCACAAGCAGCCACTGCCAAGCACCTAGGAAGTGAACCAGTGGATAAGAGTGGTCTCATGAATTCACTCTCTCTCTCTTTCTCTCAAATAAATTTTTAAAAGTAAATAAAGGTGGGCTGGTGCAGTAGCCTAGTGGCTAAAGTCCTCACCTTATATGAACCAGGATCCAATATGGGTGCTGATTGTAATCTCAGCAGCCCTGCTTCCCATCCAGCTCCCTGCTTGTGAATTGGGAAAGCAGCTGAAGACGGCACAAAGCACTGGAACCCTGCACCCACATGGGAGACCCAGAAGAAGCTCCTGGCTCCTGGCTTCAGATTAGTGCAGCTCCAGCCAATCTGACTTCCAGCCACAGTCCTAAGCGTTTTACAAATATGGACTCCCTCACTCTGCCCAGCCTTGCTAAAAGGTAGGGCCTATTATTAATTTACTTTATTAAAAAAGAAATTGAGTACTAAAGTGTCTTGAACAGTTGCCCAGAGTCACGAACTATGATACAAGGAAGAGCTGTTCATTCCATCCCCTTGTCGTCATGCCCCAGCCCTGCTCATGCTCCTGGAATGCAGAGCCTTCCACCACCCCAGCCTGCAAGGGACCCCAACCCAGTGTGGAAACATGCATGACCTGTGGATCCAAGCCACAAACGGCAGTTTTCCAGGTCACGGCCAAGGACACTTTTATCTTTTGATTCTCCCTAAAAGAAAAAGGTAACAAGCCCAACAGACAGCATCATGTGCTCTTGGGAGTGTCAGCACTGAGGAATGTGACAAAACTGACTGCCAGCACGGATGGAGGACAGTCTGAGAGGAAGTGACTCACTGAGTAAATACATCCCCATTCATACTGTGTACTGATGGCCAGCATGGACAGGGCACTTATCTATGGCTGAGATGAGGACATTTCTCACTAACAAAATATAGGGTCACACTAGAAATCCTGGGAAATTCAGTCTCATATTTGTTCACTTCTCTCAGACACTCTTCCTAGAAACCCAGTGATAACATTTTACGTGATCTTAAAAGATATTCTGATGTATTCTAAGAAACTGCTGAGAAATTAGAAAAATTTGGAAAAATGATGATCAATCTTTCTAAGGAAGAGATAAATAATTAAACATTGTCATTCTTTTGATACCTTGCCCGTTTAAGTAAGGCATCCAAATACAAACAATAGTGACAGACTGGTGAAACAAACTCAGGCCAAAAACCAAAGTAAAGGACAGGAAACCCAAGTGACACCCAAGCGGATCAGATGATGTCCAGCCCTCTTAGTGAACATACATCAGTCTCATGTGCTAATGTCCCCACATTCACAGTCCACAGGTAAGCCACGGGGCACCTGAGAAAGTCTGAAGTCAGAGGGCCTCCCACACTGCAAACGTCCCCTGGGTCTCAAGACTCTACCCTGCCCCACCATCTAGGATGCAAATGCAGGATCGCAGCTCACCAGCTCTCCTACATCATCCAGCAGGTGCCAGAGATCAGGCTACATATTCCTCAAATCAGTTCACTCTCCTGACACTGGACTGGACCAACTAATCCACATCCTCTGAAGTCAGCTGGGGACAGTGACTACATTCCAATCTAGCTTCAGAGCAAGTCATCACGAGATCCTCACACATCCTCTCTACCATCCTCCCATCGGACAATGGACCCTGCAGAGGATTCAAGGCTTCAGATGAGGATTAAGCTACTCAATGGCCACATGGACCAAAGTTCACGCAATCCAGTCTACACTGGGCTGTGACATACAGGAGGAGACACACGTCACTGTCTGCTGTGATGTGTTAGGGCAGCTGGGGTTAATCACACACGATTAGTCTGTTGTAACCTCAGGTGGGGACTTCTGTTAACCTTTTGCTTCCACACATACCTATGTTAGTGCCGATGCAATCAATTATCAGGCAGATTCCCAGGGGCTTGCTCCGCATCCTGTATCTCTCTTCTGTTAGGTGCTGGAATGGAAGGCATGGGTTGTTAAATACTCTACATACTGCTCTACTTTCGTAAGTTCCCCCCATCCAACAGCTTTTCAACTGAATTTCCTTAAACACCCCTTCAGCAGGTGAGTCACCATGAAGTCATTGCAACTGACATTTTCCTTTAAACCAATTTGTCCACTATTAAGGAAATGTGCTTAAGACTAATGAACTATTCCAATTTCTTCAACAAAAATTTCAGTCTCTTTATGCATCCTTGAGCTTTGTAGGATAAAAGTAATTTGAAACAAAAAAGGTTCCTATATCGCCACATGAAGCTGAAGCAACACAAGCGGTCTCTTGCCAAATCAGTACAAAGTGTGACCTTCTGTGGCCTCTTATGGAGAAAAGGCATCACCCCAAACAAAGGTTGGAATATGTGAAAGTTCAAAGTCATGTGGCTGCCCACTCATGGGCTCAGCAATCACTCAGCTGGATGGCACTTCAGAAATTCCCTGTGTTCCAAAGATCATTGTTGCATCCACTTTAATCTCCTTCCTCTTCACCACATTCAAGGTCCCCTGCTCAGGGAGCTCCTGATGTCTCATTGTCACAAGGAACTCTTCTCACACAGGTCATTTTAAAGTCACTGTTCTGCACCCATACTGTGCATTCCACACAGGACCAAATCAGCTCATTTACACCATACCTGAGGCACCGAGGCTCCTGATTCCTGAACGGACTTCTTCACCGGCCTTCCTGAGGATGAGAGAGCAGTCATGTAGCAGGCTGCAGGAGACCTAAGCCCACACCCAAGCTGCCCGAGGGTGTTGACATCACATGGCTTCTTTTCCCTCATTTCCACAAGGATTTCTTCCTTCCTCAGCTCTTCTCAGCCCCAAGCTTCCAAACTAAAACTGAAGAACCTGGAGTTGGTGCTATAGTGTAGCAGCTTAAGCTGCCAGCAACCCATATGGGGACCAGTGTGAGTTCCAGTGGCTACACAGCCAGTCCAGCTTCCTGGGAAAGCAGCAGAGAATGGCCCAGGGCCTTGAGTCCTCAAACTCATATGGGAGAACCTGGAAGAAGTTCCTGGTTCCTGGCTTCTGCCTGACCCAGCCCTGGCCATTGAGGCCATTTGGGGAACAACCCAGCAAATGGAAGATCTGTCTCCCTCTCTCTGTGTTTCACTCTCAAATAAAAATAAACTAAATGTTTACAAACAGTACAGAAGAACCTAATAAGAAAACACAAATCCACATTGCAACCCAGAGGCTAAGTGGAAACCATACATTTTTAAAAAGCAAGTGCAAGAATCCTTTCCATGTCTCTTCCCATACAAGGAACAAAAAACAGCGATTAACTGGCAGAATAGACTCAGGACTTTGTATTGGGCAGAGTCCCTAGTAACCTCACCACCCAACAGTCTTGACAGCTTCCTCCAGCGAGCCAAAGTCACAGATGACACCCATGGGGAACAGTTTAGGGTGGAGAAATGGAGGTGCATGTGAGCTGGCCCCTCAGAACAGATGACCAAAGCCCCACAATCCAGGGGCACGAGGAGACAATGAGGGAACTTCGTTAGTGGCAAGTTAGAAAATAGTAAGACCAGCCAATATAGAGGAGCCAAACGCAAATTTGGCCAGATTACAACTTGACTAGCTGAGGGAAGTGGAGTACACCAGTTTTAGAAACCACAAAGTGGCTGGCTCAAACCCTAGCACTGTGTCCTAACAAACTCTGTGATCCTCTTCAAATTTCAATGGGTTACTCAACTGGAAACGGAAGTACTAACATCTGCCTGTAAGAGCATTGTAAAAGGAGAACTGGCAAAGGAAATGCCCATACTGGTAATGCTTAGGAAAAACGAGCTTGTGAATGCTTTTGCTGGGTAAGTTAAGAGTTTTGTTATTTTTTTAAGGGTAGTAGCCTATATCCTGTACTGAACATTCTATTTCTAGAAGTCTATTCTAATTATAAACATGAGTACAAAAATGAATGTTAGGCCCCAGTGTGGTAGCCTAATGGCTAAAGTCTTCGCTACAACCACTAAGATCCCATATGCGCAGTGGTTCTAATCCTGGCTGCCCTACTTCCCATCCAGCTCCCTGCCTGTGGCCTGGGAAGGCAGTCAAGGATGGTCCAAAGCCTTGGGACCATGCACTCCTGTGGGAGACCTGGAAGAAGCTCCTGACTCCTGGCTTCAGATCAGCTCAGCTCCAGCTGTTGTGGCCACTTAGGGAATGAGCCAAGAGATGGAAGATCTTTCTGTGTCTGACTTTCCAATAAAAAAAAAAATCTTAAAAAAAAAAGTCTGTGTCTCCCTGAAAACATTTCTGACTCTGCTTTTCAAATAAATAAATCTTGTTTTAAAAAAGTATATATTTGTAGGCATATACTCACGCATATATACATACTTAAACATAAAAGAGTCTACAGGTACTGTCTCTGACATTTAGAATTAAGAGAAAATCTCACTTTACCTTTTGTACTTTATCATGAATATTCACAAAATAAGCAAAACTTACAAAATAATCTTTGTGACATATCTCATTTTAAAAGTATTTAACAAAAGCTCGATAAGTTTTACTTATCATCATCATAATCTTTCAGTTGAAATCTAGTGAGAGGGCCTGGCACAATAGAATAGTGGTTAAAGTCCTTGCCTTGAATGCACCAGGATCCCATATGGATACCGGTTCTAATTCCGATAGCTCTACTTCCCATCCAGCTCTCTCCTTGTGTCCTGGGAAAGCAGTCAAGGACTGCCCAAAGTCTTGGGACTCTGCACCCACGTGGGAGACCCGGAAGAGGTTCCTGGCTTCAGATTGGCTCAGCTCCAGCTGTTGTGGTTGCTTGGGGAGTGAACCATTGGATGGAGGACCTTCCTCTCTGTCTCTCCTCCTTTCTGTATATCTGCCTTTCCAATAAAAATAAATAAATCTTTTTTTAAAAAAAAGACATCTATTGGCAAATCCAAATTCATATGAATACCTGTTTCGAATAGCTTAAATTCCCATAAGACTAAGATCAAATTCTCAGAAGCTTTTTATTAGTAATAAATAAATCAAGTCCAAGAAACTGCAGGTAAAAGTTTTCTAATAAGATCACCAAGTGTTGGTAGCCTAAGTTATATTCCACCTATCGTTATATGAGCAAGTGTATATTGGCCATCAGGTTTAACTAAATAAATAAAAGAAATATGATATAACTTACAGTATCTATTCACTTCTTAGTAGTCTTTGCTAGAGCAGAATGACAGGTACAAACTGTACCACCCAGCTCACCTGGACAAAATGCTGCCCAGATTCCAGGGGCAACAGCGGCCCATCAGCCCACCAACAGGATAGTGATCGGGCGTGGGGGCCATCACCGCCTTCATCCACATCACACAGGTGCCCTCCAAGCTGCCAGCCAGCAGCCTGCCAGACAATGCTTCCTGGCCCAGTGAGGCACAGCCTCTGCCCCTTCAGTGTGTGACTGAGTCTCTGGCCACATGCTGATCATTCAACACAAGTCCCGGAAATAAATGTCTACAAGATGACACCCTGGGTTCAAGAGCAGACATTTTCCCCAAGAGAAGACAGAGGTCCTATGGGTAGGAACGACCAAGGTTTTCTATTGTGATTCTTCTTTTTTCTTTCTCTTTGGGAGTATCATCTATCCTTTAGCCTTATTCCGTGAGAACCTGTTGACCTTCCTTCTTACTGCCACTCAGTATTTGGTTTAACACAGTTTATTATCATGATCGGATTACTATTTAACACAGCCTGGTTATAGCTTCATTTCAGGAATAAACATAACATCTCTTGGAAACAAAATCAAGATGATAAAAATAGAGCAAGCTGGTGTTCACATTTAAATAAGTGTATCCCATTGATACCTAGGAAAGCCAGTAAATGTGCTTGAAAAATTAATTAGAATATTTAGATACAGGAAACTGCCAACCGTAAAAAGGCAACATTATGTACTTGAATTATCAAGCATTTACAAGGAAGGAGTAACTATAAAGAAAATTTGGTCTTACTTTGAATGCCAAGTTGTTCCACAAGCCTTTGGTCTTTAATTCTTCCATTCTGTAGCTTCAAACAGAAAGAATAAGGTCACATTGCCTGTGAGTTTCCTTTTTAGAGGCACACACTATCTCACCTCTTTAAATATCTCAATAGGATTCTTCCTCGGGGAAAAACATAAAAATACCACCTTCACAGTTAAGTTGCCTAACAAAGAACAACAAGTAGTCTAAATTCCATAAGTCCCATCTTATTGCCAACAAACAGATTACTTTTTCTAAAAAGCAAAAAAATGCAATCAACATATAGATATACTAAATCAGCATATTAGAATGTTTCAAAACAACTCAATAAAACCAAATGTAATAGCATAGTTGCTACAGGAGTACCAAAACTGAAGCGACTTTTTAAGGCGTGAGATTGACACCTTATTCCTTTAACACAGGAATGAAGTGTAGTATGGTCATGAGTGGGAGCTAAAAGTCAGACACACCTGCTTCTGACTCCTGATTGTGCCTCTTCCCAGTTAGGAAACCTCGAGCAAGTTATTCACCGGCTCCAGGTCTGTCTCCTCATCTGTGAAATGAGGACAATGGGCCCAGCATTGTGGTGCAGCAAGCACAGCCACCACCCGCAATGCCAGCATCCCATACAGATGTACATTCACTTTAACACACTATCAGAAAGAGAAATGATCATTTTCCATTTTCATTATCATTTATGGCCAGTCTGTATTCTTACTAAAGTAGGGATTTTTAAAAATTTTATTTGTTAAGCTTCTTATTTGGTGAAATATTAAGGTTTTTTGCTGTAGTGTAAATTTAAAATATGCTACCTCAATAACAAAGAAAGAATGAAAGAAAGGGATTAGGAAAAGGGAAGCAGGGAAGGCATAAGGGAGGAGGAGGCAATACCAGCACATTCTTACACTTGATCTAAATCATACTGAATCTGCTAAAAATTAAAGTTAAAAAATTTTTAAAGAGAGAACTACAAATCAAGGCTACATTTTAAAGGCAGTATTGCAGCATCATACAAACTTTTTGTTCAGTAATATCTTGGTAACCTGTGTCATATAATGCTGTTTTATTTTTTTTATAGCATTGTTTGAGTTAACACCTAGGTATTCATTGCTTAAATCTTGTGGGGGAATTCACCAAATTCATATGCCACAGTGCTTGCTCTCCAAGTGAGGGAGTGACGAGGGATACACTACATGGAGCAAATTTCAGTAGAAATTGATACATGACGTATATGAGTTCCCAGAGACGATGGACATGCGTAACTTCACATTCAAAACAGAAATAGAGTGTAAGAACATATGACAGTTTTTAAACTAATGACGACAGCATAATCTCTATTAGGTAGACTAGAACAGACAAAACTCAGAAAATCTGAATGTGAATCCAGATTAGTCTCATGATTTGGTATCATGGAGACTCAGAGAAAATAAAGCCTACATTATTTTTTTTTTAGAAAAAAAAAAAGATGTATCTAAGCTATTATCTGATTCCTGCATGGTTTGTCAGCTGTATACTGGCAGAGCAGGACTCGGTCAGCTAGTAGAAGTAGACAATCACCTAATGTTCTTTGTGCCTAGGTCTGCCTGCTATGTTCCGTGAGGATGCTGGCAGTATAATCCTTAACATCACTTTTCCTTCGATTTTTTTTTAAGATTTATAGAAAGAAGAAGAGACAGAGAGACAGATGTTCCAGCTGCTGATTCACTCCCCGAAGTGGCTGCAAGGGCCAGAGCTGAGCTGATCCAAAGCCAGAAGACAGGAGCTTCTTCTGCGTCTCCCACATACATGCAGAGTCCCAAGGCTTTGGACCATCCTCTACTGCTTTCCCAGGCCTCAAGCAGAGAGCTGGATGGGAAGTGAAGTAGCCAGGATACTAACCATCTCGTATATGGGATTCTGATGCATGCAAGGCGAGGACTTTAGCCACTAGGCTACCATGCCAGACTCCCTTAATATCATTTAATCTCTCAAATTCTATTGCTCAGTGATATCTTTTTAAGCTCATATCCTCCAAAAAGCCAGTGATGTTACAGGAGTTACTAATGTTTTCATAGCATCATTTTATCAAAGGGTTTATAATCTAACCATGAAATTATACTCTGGCCTAATTCCTCATTATAAATTCAACAGAACTTTTTGTGGAGATAATGATAAATTTACATAAAAAATAATTTTACAAGACAAATGATCAACCCAAGAAAACTTCTGAATATACGTGGTAGTGCCTAAATCTATCACAACAAATGTAAATGACTATATGATATTTATATCAATGAGCTACAACAAAAGAACTTTCATCCCTCAATAACAAAATAATTCTTGCTGAGTTAAAACAAGCTCAATAAAAAGCAAACGCATGAAGATAAGCATACGATGATACTTATTTTCCATCATCATTTATAATGACATACGCAAACAGTAGACACATCAACAAGAAAGGGTTAAATATGTGTACTCTTTCTAAGAGATGCAATTACACTCAGTCACTAAAAATAATGAGAAACAGTTTTGAATGAATCAGAATGTTGTACTACCGTTTGTATAAAAGAAACGAAAGATATGACCACAGACTATCACTTGCAGATTACAGAAGAAGCTGCTTAACAATGCTTGCCTCTGGGAAAACACTTTAAGGAATGGTACAACAGAGGTATGCAGGAAAAAAAAAAAAAAGAAGTAGGCAGGAAAAAAAACTTTTTTAAAAAAGCTCTTATGATACTTTAAATTTTTTTGTCAATAGGCAATTTCTATGTATTTAAAAGTTAAATTTTGGGGCCTGGTGCGATAGCCTAGTGGCTAAGTCCTCACCTTGCATTCACTGGGATCCCACAGAGGTACAGGTTCATGTTCCAGCTGCTCCACTTCCCTTCCAGATCCCTGGAAAGGCAGTAGAGGATAACCAAAGCCTTGAGATCCTGCACCTTTGTGGGAGACCAGTAGGAAGCTCCTGGCTCCTGGCATTGGATCAGCTCAGCTCCAGCCATTACAGCCATTTGGGGAGTGAACCAGCAGACAGAAGATCTTTCTGCCTCTTTTTCCTGTATATCTGTCTTTCAAAAAAAAATTATACTTTCAAAGAAAAAATAAACAATGAAAGTTAATATAACTACACAAAAAGACATACATTCAAACATACAAAGAAAAGAGACCAGAAGAAAGTACAACAAAATATGAACAGTGGTTGTCTTTTGGACACAATGGACTTAGTTTCCTCCTTTTATAATTCTCTATATTCTCCAAATATATCAAAGGACACATATTAGTTTTGTAATCATAAGTAGGTATGCATATTTTTGAAACAAATATACATTTGTATCACAGTTGGTTCAGATAGTAAAATAGAGTTTAAATTGCTGGGATCCCATACATTTGCTCCAAACTTACCCTTAAGTTACATGAAGGATCTTTGAGAGTCAAGTTCAGGAGAGAGGCGTGAACACCATTGGTATAATTTGCTCCCACTCTTGGAGCTCGACAAGCAGACAAGAGGTCTGGAATTAAGATTTATGCATTACAATCAACTCTTCAACAGTGTCTCAATCTGACATTTCTGAATCTCTGAAAACACCCAAATCACCATCTCCTAAAGCACCCAAAACCTTCTTGACCACCTTACCAAATTACAAATAATGGTTCACTAAGAAGGGACTAAAAATGTCACTCCTGTTCTTGGCCTTTTATTAGTCATTTGGAGTCTGGGGGGGTAAGGGGTGCACCACTGGCTCTCAGCCACGATGCTATGGAAGCAGGGAAGGGCTAACAAAGCCCAAGTCAAGGTTCAAGGTAAAGGCAGGGGAGGAGTGGGGTCGGGGGAAGGTCTAATCAACAAAGCCCATTCCATAAGGAGGTTTTATGAAAGGCAGGGCGCATGCAGGGCTGCCATGGAACCTCAATTGACTCTACCCTTATACGGAGCAGTGGTCATTAGACTAAGTATTGGAGCAAGGAAACGGGGCTCAGCAAGTACTTAAAAACCCTGAGTGCCAACAGTTCTGCCTGCCTGTGCAGAAAACAGAGGTGTAGGCTCTCTCCTGAAAGCCAGCATGACTGGAGGCATTTTGCAGATGGCTAAGGTGATGGTCATAAGGGGCAGGGGAGTCAGTCACTCTGGAATATGAAGGATCTAGAAGGATGTGATCTGGAAGCCACAGGCTACAGAGGGATGTGGGACTTCTTGTTCCACTCCACACACCCATCCAACAAATGAAATCAACCAACCATACCAAATATATACAAGGCCCTTACAAGGCCACCAAGAGTCCAAGACTATTCTTACCAGATTGCCTGTATTTCTGGATTTTTGTCTTCAGGTCTATTCTGTGGATGGTCTCTAGGCATTTTTCTAATAAATCCAGTTGATCTGGAGCAACCAGCTTTAGTTTCTCCATCTCAATCACAAGATCCAGGAAACTCTAAGAGAACCATTACCAAGAACAAATGTCAGGAGAGGTGACTAATTGGCTTCAAATGCAACCATTAGACCACATAAATTAGTAAGACATAGTCACAAGATGAATTCTTTCAATGACTTTCATGACCTGGATGTCATAAGCAAAATCTTCCTGAATTTTGCTCAAAAAGGAGATAAGTCATTTTGTGTCTTAAAGGAGCATTGTGAAAGAGCAGAACTAAAACCAAAACAATACCTTCCTCAGTTCACTCTTCTCCAAAATGCCAGACTTGCATAATACTGAATATGCTGAAGTTGCCCCCAAGAGTAGATGTGTGACATAGCTGGTTATGTAGGCTTAGGAAACCTACAGTCCATATTGAAGTGTGGGGAATCAAGCCCCACCTCTACCTTCCCACCCAGCTTCCTGCTAACCCACCTGGGAGGCAGCCAATAATGGCTCAAGTACTTGGGTTCTTGCCATCCCTGCTGGGATACCCAGATGGAGTTCCTGGTTCCTGGTTTCTGCCTAGCCCAGTTCCAGCTGTTGTAGACATTTGGGGAGTAAACCAGTGGATGAATTACCTCCCTCTGCCATTCTGCTTCTCAAATAAATCAATAAAACTTGAAAAGTTCATGGAAAATGGAACTAAAAGGTAAGTTCACAAAAAGAAAAACTACTAAATAAAGCCTTCCCTGAAAAGAGCAAGTAGAAAGCTTGGAGACAATTTTTACGAGAAAAACGCCAAAGTTAAAATTCCTAAAACATTTTAACTAAGACTTCACATGCCAACTCATTCTGTCTGACTCAAGAGTTCTGGAGAGGCTAAAGGACAGGAAGGCTCAGCTATCATTTACCTTGAATAACAGGAATTTTAAAAAGCATAGTTCAGAACCAGGCAATTGCTTTTGGTTTCATTTCCTTTGTGTTTCATATTTGGCTGCTGAAATGTTATCCTTTTTTTAGAACAAATTTGACAACTACCCTAGCCAAGCTTGACAGCAAATATCTAGGCGAATATAGACTCTAAGGTGGACTGTGTCAGCCAATGGATCCTTGGATTGGCAAAATCAACAGCATTTCAGAATTATCAAAACCACTTGAGCAGAATGGAGCATGCTCCACATTGGGAAACCTGGGAAGACATTGGGTGGGCATTCCTCATCCCCAGGTACTGACACAGGATGCTGGGTGTGGCTTCCCCTAGTCTCCCTGCTCTCCCAAGATACAGGAAGAAGAAAAACAAAAATTTAGAAACAATGATCTCATGCACTTCCTTCTACTCCTCGACCTTTCCCACCCTAACCAGTAGTTTACATAGGCAAGCATCCTTCTCAACTA
>NW_024464988.1:0-11928 GCF_017591425.1 Ochotona curzoniae | reverse complement strand
ATCTTTTTTTTTTAAGATTTATTTTTATTTTCATTACAAAGTCAGATATAAAGAGAGGAGGAGAGACAGAGAGGAAGATCTTCCATCTGATGATTCACTCCCCAGGTGAGTGCAATGGCGGTGCTGAGCCGATCCGAATCCAGGTGCCAGGAGCTCTTTCAGGTCTCCCATGCAGGTGCAGGGTACCAAAGCATTGGGCCATCCTCTACTGTTTTCCCATGCCACAAGCAGGGGCTGGATGGGTAGTGGAGGTGCCAGGATTAGAACCGGTGCCCATATGGGATCCCAGCGCAGTCAAGGTGAGTACTTCAGCTGCTTGGCCATGCTGGCGGGCCCTCCTGGAACTCTTGATAATATACAATTAGAAATTCAAAACATCTTAGAATTAACATCTTTATTGTCCCACCCAAGCAATGATCAGAGGGTAAGGAATACAGACATATATATTTAAACTCCACAGTCAGACCATACAACCTCCAATTCTCTTTGTGGTTCGAGTTCTGAATCCATTCATTGAGTTGCGGGGAGTTGGATGTTCTCAAAGAAACTTCATTTGGGATAATCCCAGACCTGGTCCTTTGTGTGCTTGCTAATACAGGTCTGGCAGAATCTGTCATCCAAATCAACATATGCACACACTGGTGGTTGCAATTGCTGTGTCAGTTCTGACTCCAGCCCTGGTTTCTGTTGAAACCAATGGGTGTTGCAGCATATCCCAGTTCTGCCCAGCACACACTCGGCCTTCATGTAAAGCAGCAGGAGCTGCAGCCTAGTCAGAGAGATCCACAATAATCCTCATCAGGCATGCCCCCTGCCCTGATTCCCATGCTTGCCGGTAGGTAAAATAAACTGATTCAGTCTGTCCCCTATCCCATTCAGCTAATGTATATGTCAGTGGGCACCTAAGGCTAGTTCATCCCAACCAGCCCCACTCTCCACTCTAGTACCACTATTCCGTAACCACTATCCAGTGCTTGCAAGTGCCACTCAATCTAGCCATGCCTGCCCCAGTCCTGGTTCTCAAGCTCCCCACTGGGAGTGACAGCCTAAGAGGGAAGTGCCCACTGTTTCCATACTGGACACACTCCCACTTCTGGGTCTTGTACTCTCCAGGTGTTTCTGCAATTAAACTCGAATTTGCCCCCCATGAGCCAGCATCTGTCAGTTGGTGCTGGGGTCAAGCCCAGTCAATCCACACACACTCTGGCTGATGCATACACTACTACGTATAGTCAGCCCAGCCTGGCTTTCCACTGATCCAGCTCACATGAGGCAAACATGTATTGTAGCCCTGCCCAGTCTGCTCTGCCACCATCCAAGCTCTTAGGCTCACCAGTGGGAGGAATGGTCCAGCATGGGCGCCCCCTCAGTCCTTCTACAGGGCTCACCCCTCTCCTCACCCCCCTGGGGCTCACATGTGCTGGTTGAGCACTGTGGCCCAGACTGGAATGGCCCTCCTCACCTTGGCATTAGTCAATGGATGTTTTAGCCTGACCAGGCCTGGCTCACCCCCAGATCCAGCTCATGCTGTGGGGGACTACAGACTAGCCCAGCCCAGCCAGTCCTTACTACCAGCCCTGATGGGAACTAGCTGATATCGCAGCCCTAACCAGCGTGTCCCACACACAATTCTGGTTCTCAGATCTGACAGCAGGTGATAGGAACTGGTTTAGCCTGGCTCGCCCCCTGACCTAAGCCAAATGCATGCCAGTGGGTATCCTAACCTGGCCTAGTCTGGGTTGCTCCCTGTCTTAGTTCTTGTGCTTATCTGTAGGGACTGTTCCTACAGAGGAGTTCCCCAAGCTCCTGCATCAGAACCCCTCCCTGCCAGATCTCACACACACTAGTGGGTCCATGGCCCAGCCCTACTTAGTCTACCTCCTGTCCTAGCAGGAACAGTGGTCTTTCCTGACCAGCACCAACTCAGTGCCATTCTTATTGTTGGGTGCTACAGAAAAATAAATGAATCTTATAAAAAATTAGTACAAGTCATGAAAAAGGAAACACCATGTAAATAATCATTTTCAGGAATATGAACAACATCATCCTTCACAAAACATGTAAGCTTTCATTAGATTAAAACAGAATTTTCTGAAATACTTACGAGTAAGATATTTTAAAGCAGAAACTAAAAGCCACAAATTGTGGAAACCAAGTCACTGAAATACACATATTCCATAACATAGGAAATACAAATACAATGTTTATCATATACAACACTGAAAGTCTTCTTTAGTTTGAATTTTTTTAATTTCCAATTGTCAGGATGTATTTGACAGTTTCATTGGGAGTCCATCTTTGATTGTTTTGTTTGTTTGTTTGGACAATCTTTACATAGTTAAATCGGGTAAAAAGGATCAAGGGCTACAGGAAAGTGGGTAAGACTATTATTTTTTCCAAATTGTTTCCTTCATGTTTAAAGGGGGATATTAAGGGAGAAGGCCCACCCAATTTCCCACCCTCCCCAGGTCCCAGATGTAGGGTATGCTGTGAGGTTCTTGCTCAGCTGGTATTGATATTTCAGCAGTTATGAATCGATGCCAATCTTGCCAATCCAAGCACTATTAGGTCCTTGAGGATTCCACAGTTTGATATAGACCATCATAGAGTCTCTGTTTGCCCTGTATTTAGCTGCCAAGATATCGCTGGGATGGTTGGTTGACCTGTTCTGTCTTCTCTCTTTTCTTGGTTAGGGTTCTGAGTCCAGCATTTCGATTGGGGAGATCTCCAATGAAACTTTGTCTGAGGTGTTCTCAAACCTGATTCTTGTATGTGCTAGCAAGTACAGGGCCCAGCAGAGTCCATCGCCCCGATCAGCTGGTGGTTGGAATTGCTGGTTTAGTTCTGTTTTCACTCCCGACTTCCACTGGAACCAATGGGTGTTGCAGTCCAGCCTGATTCTGCCCAGCACACACTCAGCCCTCGCATAAACCAGTGGGAGCTGCAGCCTAGTTGGAGCAACCCACAATAACCCCCACCAGGCCTGCCCCCTACCCTGGTTTGCCAGTATGTGTAGCAGTAGTCCAGTCTGTCCCACACCCCATTCCACCCCAGCCGCAGTCCTAGTTTTATGCCCTCCCATGGAAGTGGTAACCCAAGAGGGAGGAGTCCACTATTTCCCACCCAGTCCTCTCCCACTCCAGATTATGCACTCTCCAGATAGTTCTGTGGTTTGACTTGACAGAACTGGCCTCCAGTGCCAGCTTCTGCCAGCTGTTGCTGTGGCTACACCCAAATAACCCTAACCTATTCTAATTTTGTTTGCACCAGTAGGAAAAATCAGCCCAGCCTGGCTTTTCCCTGATCTAGTCCACATGAGGCCCACAGGTGTTGTAGCCCTGCCTAGTCTGGTCTGCCCCCATCCCAGCCTACACTCTCCAGCGGGAATATCTGTCCAGTAAAGGAACCCTCCCTTATTCCCTTGCTGGCTCTACCCACTCCCTTCCTTGTTCTCAGGTATGCTGGTTGGGCACTGCGGTCCCTTCTGGTACAGGCAACCTCACCTTGGCATTCCATATTGTGTACTAGTCTTTGTTGCGACCGAACCTGGCCCAACCCACTCTGTTCTGGTGCTTGGATTTGCCAGTGGATGACATGGACAGACTCATGAGTTCTTCCACTGACCCCTGCCAAATGTATGCCAGTGGATAACTTTCCATGGCTTGTTCTGGGCTGTTTCCTATCATGTTTCTTGCGCTTACCTGCCAGGTCTGTGTCCTGCCAGAGGAGTTGCCCAGGCTCCTCCATCAGAACCTCTCCCAATGCAAGGTTTCACGCTTACCAGTGGGTCCATGAGCCAACCCTACTCAGTCCACCTCCTGTCATAGCAGGAACTGTGACTTTTCCTGACTGGCCTTCAGCCAAAACTGGCCCATGCTGTTGTATGTTTCAGCCCTGCCATGGTTTGTCCATACCCATATATGGTTCACACATGGCTCAGTAGGGGGTTGAGACCTTGCCTGGTCCATCGCACATCTATCCTGGTCCTCCAGGACGCTAGAGGGAGTTGGGCTCTGGCCCAGTTCGGGGCATCCAATCCCAGTCCACACTTGTGCCAAGGGAGACTACAACCATTTCCAGATCAGACCCCATTTCAGGACACAGGCCCCTTGGTGGGAACCTTAACCCAGCTAGGGTTGTCCCATTAGCTCCCCAACTGGGCCTGTTCCCAGCCATAGATCACTTGCATGTCAATGGTTGCTCTGACTCAGCCTGGCACAGCCTCTCACCTGTCCTGACCTCTGCCTTAGACACCGTGGCTTAGCGTTCCTGGCTCACGCAGACCAGTAGATACAAGAGCCTAGCTCAGCATGACCTGTGCTCCGTCCTGGTCTCTAGTTTTGCTTGTGGGATAAGGTTTGCTCAGTCCTGCCTGGTCTACCCTGTTCCATTACCAATTTACACATTTGCCAGCTGTTGGAGCTACTTTTCCCAGCTTGTCCGATCCCCAGATCTGGACCACATGTTCACCAGCAGGAGCTATAACATGCCACGGGAGTTTCCCAAGTTCCTCCACTTGATACACTCCCAGACCCAGTTCTCATACATGCCATTGGGTTTAGACCAGTGCCCGGTGCAGTCTGGCCTTGCATTTGGCCTTGTATGAGCTGGTGAACGTTGCAGCCTGGCCCACCCCACACCCTATTCAGGACGCACATTCGGGTGGTGCTGCCATGACCAGTCCAGACTATTGGGGGGTGCCTTTACCTGTAATTGATGGCCGACTCCTTGGTCACACCTAGCTCAGTCCATCACCACCCCAACTCTTGAGATAACTAGTATGGCTAGAATTTTCACAGGATGTGGCCCACACATCCCTCACATAATTTACTCCCAGTTATGGTTTTGAGTACTAGTTAATGTAATGGCTTGCTTAATGTAACACTTCTCCTGAGCCATCATCATGTCAGGTAACATGATTTAATTCTGCAGGACAAGCCCCAAGCCATAGCTTTTGAATGGACTGGTATTTGGTGGTCAGCATTGTTCAGTGATTACAAGTTTTACTAAGGAACAGTTACTGCCAATGGGAATCTTTACGAATGCTTCACATCCTAGAAGCACAGTGGGTTCAACCTGGAGCTAACTAAGCAGCGACTCAAAGCAACAAAACCCCAGAGCTCACTGGCCAGGCAGCCAGCAAGCGCAGCCTGGCACCAAATGGCACACTGGCTGCCCAGGCCCAGCTCACACGTGCACATGGTGGCTGTCGTCTGGGATCCAGGCATGACACACCCGGTCCTGAGACCTAGTTTAAATTTTGACAAGCCTTCTCACTTGGTCTCTTAAGTATTGTTGTGAATATATAATCAGGAATTTAAACACAGAAAGGAAACTGTACCATAGTGGCAGAATTACCAATATATACTAGTATAATACTTTATTGAATAATATATTGTAGCATTGTGGCAGAATTATCAATATATAGTAATGGGCATTTTATGCAAACCAAACATAAACTGATGAGAGAATCAGGCAAGATTTCTAGGTAGGAGACCAAGATATACAATCAAGCTACTATGTACTACTAAGAAACAATATGGAGCAATATAAAAATTTAAAAATTATGGAAAAGGAAATGATTGTCAGAGAAGTGAGATGGTAAAGTAAATTTATACTAAATTTTCAAAGAGTTTTCAGTTTTTTATTTTAGAAGTCATATTACCTTGTCAAAAAAAAAATAAACACTAGAAAGACATCCTGGAATCAATTTAATATTCAGTGATTTGTAATTTGAAACTATTGTCACACATTTCTGTGTTTCCAGACTTTAAGGGGATCCTTAAGCAGAGAGGGAAGGAGAGGCCAGGAGGTGGACTGATGTGAGAGGCGACAGCGGCCCCTGCTGTTGGAAGGCTCAAGCTGCAAGAGAGGAGGCCACTTCCTGCCTGAGGTGAAGCCCCGCCCCTCACTCCCCCTCCCTCCAGAATCCTACCTCACTGCCCCTCCTCCCTTTGTGATTCTGATTGGCTGCGCATTGTGACGTGCTCCAGGTCTGTGGGAGCGGTCCAATCAGGCGCTCCCAGGAAGCCCTGTGGCAGCAGGCAGGAGGTTGTTGTGGGCGCCGCCATAGCCGCATTGCTGGTTGTGCTGGTGGAGAGGCGCAGGTGGCTGAGCCAGTGCTGCCCTGTGAGCTCCCTCCCCGCAGGAGCCTGTGCAGGACCCCCGACTGGTGAGAAGCTGGGAAGGGTGAGTGTGTGAGAGCATCTCCTGAGGCCGCGGGGCGGGCGGGGGCCAGGAGGGGGACCTTGGGGTCCTCACTCTGCAGCACTGACCTTGAACACTAGGACTCACAGTGGAACCCATTGTGCAGTGAGGAGGGGGGAGTGCCCAGGGACAGTTCGACCTTCATGTTGGGCAGGATTTCCTTTTTCTTTATGTAAGAGTATATTTTGAGTTGAGAAGCAGTGTCTCGAGCCCCCAGCTCAGTCCTCAGTGAAGCTCCTCCTAAGGGTCTGGGGCAGTTTTCTTGTTGCTCACACCAGACCAGCACAGACTCCAGCAGTTAGAACAAACAGCCTTGTTTTGCTCAGAGTTTTGCTGCAAGGTTGAGGGGCAGCATGTGGTGCTGGCGTTGTGCTTGGCAGAGGCCTGGGGTGGCACAGCGACCTTGTAGACAAGCAAAGGGAGTGCACGGGGACTCACGCAAAGGGGCTTCTCTAGAAGAACCTGAGGAAGGAGCTGTGAAGGCAGCACTACTGATTTATCCTGATGGCTTCTGGTATGTTGTCACCCATTCCCTTAAGTTCTCCCAATTGGGATTAAATGTCCCCATGAGTTGAAGCGGGAATAATTCAGGTTCAGCAGAAAGCGTTAAGGCAGGGAATAAATCTCTGAATGTCCAGAACTCTTGCCTGAATGCCAAGTGCTGCTCTCTGCCTTGAAAAATTACAACAGGAGTCACTTTTTCCTCCAATATATAATTCTGTATGTTGTCTGTTTTTTAAATTTCTGTGTCACAAAATAAGCATTAGCTCTCTTGATGAACTGTTTACTGTTAATAGTAGGTGTTGGAGAAAAGCAGTGAATGGCCACCTGACACAGCACAGGAAGGCATCACTGCCCTGTGTGGGTGTGTGTGACAGTGGTTCAGATGACATTGGGACTCCTGTGTCTCCATCAGAATGCCTGGGTTTCATTTCTGTGCAAATGCAGTGTGCAGCTACTGCCCAGGCTGGGAGGCAGCAGACAGTGGCTTGGGTATCAGTGTGAAAAAGCTGACCTGTTTTTCGTGTTGTGGCTGTTGCAGGCATCTGGGAAGTGAGAGACTGGTTGAAAAAGTCAGCTTAGTAAATAGAAAAAAAAATTTTAAACTAAGCTTCAAAAGTCTTAGTTTATCTCGTTTTACCTAACTTAAGTGCATGGATTTTATCAGAATATCTTCAACCTGTGATCCCCCATTGAAACATTTACATGGGCTTATTATACTCTTTTTGTTTTTCAGAGTTTCAAAATACTTTGTAACAAAAAACATAACTAACTCATCCTCTGGCTCACTCATTCCCCCTGAAAGAGAGCAGTAGATTGGGGGTTTCCTTTTGGAGTGGCAGCTGATGCACTTAAACTTGAGGGCATCTGTTCTGTTCCTTTTCTATTTAATATAGCTAAGCCCCTAAGAGCTTTGCCCATCCAGAACTCCATTCCTTGGTGACATATTATTGTCATCTTGAGAAATGATTGATGCACTCTGGGTCTCTTAGCCTTGGCTACCTAGGGAGTAAAACCTTGGCAAAGGCCCAGGTAAATCCTAGGGTAGTGAGCTTGGGATACGGAGAAGTTTCATTTTGCATCCACAAGTTGGTTTAGTCAGAGGATAATTTGTACCAACAAAGAATTTTTGTGAAGGTAAAATTTAGGTGTTCTGGAGTACTTCTCAATTTGTGAGTGTGTTTGTGACTGGTTTCCTAAGTTATTTCAGTGAATATCTGCAGTGTTCCTATTCTGGTGTCAGAAAGGGTAAAAAAATGTGAGTGTATTTGACTGGTTTAATAAAAAGTTAGTATTATTTGTATTTAATATCTGGGACAAGGGTCTTTTTTGAAGTTTAATTTTATTTTTACTGGAAAGCAGATACACAGAGAGGAGGAGAGACAGAGAGGAAGCCCTTCTGTTCATTGATTCAGTCCCCAAGTGACTGCAAAGGCCTGAGCTGCGCTGATCCAAGCCAGGAACCCAGATTCTGGTTCTTAGTCTCCCACATGGGTGCAGGGTCCCAGAGCTTTGGGCTGTTGTCATCTGCTTTCTCAGGCCACAGGCAGGGAGTTGAATGGGAAGCTGGGTCACCAGTATTAGTACTGGCACCTACATGAGATCCTGGCCCCTGCAAGGAGTGGATTTTAGCTGCTAGGATACTGCACTGGGCCCTCTACATAACTTCTAAAAGGGGGCAAAAGACCCAAAGCGCTGACACCTGCTGTCCACTAACATTAACCTGCACCTGTGTGTAGAGATTGAGCCTTGACCCTGAGGCCTCTGCTAATTGCTGATGATGAGGTAATTGAATTGTGTTGTGATTAGTTGTTGGTAGTAAATTGGTATTAAGCAAATATAGCACATGTGATGTTATAAAACCAGTCTCAGTGAACGCAACTTAAAGTTGTAGTTAAATGTGTGGTTGCATCAGAGAGCTAAGATGCTGGGGGAGACACTGCAGGCTGTGAGGAGTTCCAGGTCCACAGTGTCACATTTCTGGCTACTTAGGGTTCCCTCCATCAGTGCAGTGAGCCCTCCAGGGCACTGTGTCCTCAGTGAGAGTGATCCCCAAGGCCTGGGAACGTGGGGAAGCTGCTGAGTGTGGGTCTCCCTGTGAAGTGTAAGCAGGCTGCTTCCCAGAGCTCATTCTCTGTCATGTCCTGGTGCTTTGATTTCCAGTTTGCTCACTTAGGCAGCGATGCTGTGTCCTGATTTGGCTGTTATGTCTTTGCTGTCTTGCATGGAACCTGAGTTTATGCAATGGTCTCAGAGAAAGAAGATTACATTCTTGACAACTTTAATTCTGCAATTTTTCAGTGAGACTGTAAGCAATATCAGCTGCATACCTACCGAGAAAATGCCTTTGTCAATTTATGTCTCGCTCTCTTTGATCTTATATCCGCAGAGGTGACTATATCTGACAATTTATGTTTGTAATTTCTTTTTTTTTCTTTTTTTTATAAAATTTTATTTTGACATTCTTTACATAGTTAATTAGGGTAAGAAGGTTCAAGGGCTACATGAAAGTGGATAATACTAGTATGTTTTCCATATTGTTACCTTCATATTTAAAGGGGGTTATTTAAGGGAGAAGCCCCACCCAATTTCCCACCCTCCCCAGGTCCCGGATGTAGGGCATGCTCTGAGGTTCTTGCTCAAGTGGTTTTGATATTTCTACAGTTATGAATCGCTGTCAATCTTGCCACTCCAAGCACTATGAGGGCTTTGAAAAATCCACTGATTGACATAGTCCATCATAGCTGAGATGGTTGGTTGACCCATTCTGTCTTCTCTCTTTTCTTCGTTAGGGTTCTGAGTCCAGCATTTAGATTAGGAAGATCTCCAAAGAAACTTCTTGTATGTGCTAACAAGTACAGGGCCTGGCACCGTCCATCGCTCCAATCAGCTGGTGGTTGCAGTTGCTGGGTTGGTTCTGTTTTCACTCCCGACTTCCACTGGAACCAATGGGTGTTGCAGTCCAGCCTGGTTCTGCCCAGCACATACTTGGCCCTCACATAAACCAGCGGGAGCTGCAGCCTAGTTGGAGCGACCCACAATAACCCCCACCAGGCCCACCCCCTATCCTGGTTTGCCAGTAAGTGTAGCAGTAATCCAGTCTGTCCCACACCCCATTCCACCCCAGCCGCTATCTTAGTTTTATGTCGTCCTGTGGAAGTAGTAACCCAAGAGGGATGAGCCCAATATTTCCCTCCCAGGCCTCTCCCACTCCCAGATTTCAGTTGATGCTGCATCTAAGCCCAAACAACCCTCGCCCACTTTAATTTTGTTTGCACCAGTAGGAATAATCCGCCCAGCCCGGCTTTTCCCTGATCTGGTCCGCATGAGGCGCACAGGTGTGGTAGCTCTGCCTAGTCTGGTCTGCCCCCATCCCAGCCCATGCTCTCCTGCGGAAGTAGCTGTCCTGCAAAGGAACCCTCCCTTATTCCCCTGCCTGCTCTGCCCACTTCCTTTCTTGTTCTCAGGCTGGTAGGGCGCTGCGGTCCCTTCCGGTACAGGCAACCTCACCTTGGCATTCCATAATGTGCACTAGTCTTTGTTGCGACCGACCCTAGGTCGACCCACACTGGTGCCTGGATTTGCCAGTGGATGATGTGGACAGATTCAGCCTGGTCTTGCCCCCACGTCTGCCAATTGTATGCCAGTGGGTAGCTTTCCATGGCCTTTTCTGGGCTGTTTCCTATCATGTTTCTTGCGTTTACCTGCTGGGTCTGTGTCCTGCCAGAGGAGTTGCCCAGGCTCCTCCATCAGAACCTCTCCCCAATGCCAGGTTTCACGCTTACCAGTGGGTCCATGAGCCAACCCTACTCAGTCCACCTCCTGTAATAACAGGAACTGTGGCTTTTCCTGACTGGCCTTCCACCCGATCTGGTTCTTGCTGTTGGATGTTCCAGCCCAGCCATGGTTTGTCTATACCCACATATGGCTCACACATGGCTCAGTAGGGGTTTGAGACCCTGCCTAGTCCATCCCACATCTGCCCTGGTCCTCCAAAACACCAGGGGGAGTCGAGGTCTGGCCCGGTTCGGTGCATCCAATCCCAGTCCACACTTGTGCCAAGGGAGACCACAACTGTTTCCAGATCAGAACGCAGCTCCCCTTCCAGGCCATGTGCCTCTTTTTGGGAACCTCAGCCCAGCTAGGGTTGTCCCCTTTCCTCCCCAACCGGGTCTGTTCCCAGCCATAGATCACTTGCCTGCCAATGGATGCTCTGACTCAGCTTGGCACAGCTCCTCACCTGTCCTGACCTCTGCCTTAGACACTGTGGCTTAGCGTCCCTGGCTCCCACAGACCAGCAGGTACAAGAACCTAGCTCGGCAAGACCTCTGCTCCCTCCTGGTTTCTAGTTTTACTTGTGGGCTAAGGTTTGTTCAGTCGTGCCTAATCAACTGTTCCATTACCAGTTGACAAATTGGCCAACTGTTGGAGCTACTTTTGCAGGACAAGCCCCAAGCCCTAGCTTCTGCGTGACTGGTATTTGGTGCTCAGAATTATTAGTGATTAAAAGTATTGCTAAGGAAGAGTTACTGCCTGTTTCAGGTCCAAGAAGCACAATGGGTTCAACCTGGAGCTATTTAAGCAGCAACGCAAAGAACCAAATCCCCAGAGCTCCCCGGCCCGGGGACAGCTCAGCACATGGCGGCTGTGCCCATGGCGGCTGTCTGGGATCCAGGCATGAGACGCCCCGTCCTGAGACCCACCAGCTGCCAGGAGGCTGCTGGAGGTTTAAATAACCCAGGCCCAAGGTCGCGCCCCTCCCAAATCCCATTCACCACCCCATGAGGGCGGCGGGTGGGTCCCGGGCCTGCCCAGTCCCTGAGGCCTCCCCCTCGGTCTACTCACCCCGAAGGAAGCGGCCCCCGAAACCCAGCAGGCCCGGGGACAGCTCAGCACATGGCGGCTGTGCCCATGGCGGCTGTCTGGGATCCAGGCATGAGACGCCCTGTCCTGAGACCCACCAGCTGCCAGGAGGCTGCTGGAGGTTTAAATAACCCAGGCCCAAGGTCGCGCCCCTCCCAAATCCCATTCACCACCCCATGAGGGCGGCGGGTGGGTCCCGGGCCTGCCCAGTCCCTGAGGCCTCCCCCTCGGTCTACTCACCCCGAAGGAAGCGGCAACCGGAACCCAGCAGGCCCAGGGACAGCTCAGTACATGGCAGTTGTGCCCATGGCGGCTGTCTGGGATCCAGGCATGAGACGCCCTGTCCTGAGACCCACC
>NW_024464987.1:0-3963 GCF_017591425.1 Ochotona curzoniae | reverse complement strand
CCCAAGTGGGCTCCTTTTGCTCAAGCTGGAGCTGAAGCCATCTGAAGCCAGGAGCCAGGAGCTTCTTTAAGTTATCCCACATGAGTATAGGGAGCCAAGGTTTTGGGCCATCCTCTATTGCTTTCCCAAGTCATATGCAGCTAGGTGACTGGGATGTGGACCAGCTGAGATATGAACTGGTAGCTATATTGTGATCCTAGTGTGTGCAAGGTGAGGACCTTAGCCTTAGTCTACTGTTCCTGTCCTTAAACTCAATTTTAAATAATACTCCACAATTTCTTAATCAGTTCAGGTATCTGTCATTCCTTTTATTTATTGTACATTGTATCAATTTTGTTCATTGTTGGTAGCATCATGTTGAAGTCACTTATGTGTTAAATTATATGGGAACAAAGAAAGTGAAGGTTTGTACTCTCGTGTGCTGTCACACACTTTTCTTTCAATGATCTGACATCCAAAATCACATTGTACTTTCTGTCCTTTGATTTCTTTCTTATTTTGTTTAAGAGAATGTGAGAGAAAATCAGAATTCCAATGCACTGGTTCACCTCCCAAATCTCCTCAACGTGCAAGTGTGTCTCAGGGCATAGGCTGGGAGCTGAGAACTCAATGCAGGTTTTCCTGTTGGTGGCAGAACCCCAGTGCCTAAAGCCATCACCACTGCATCCCAAGGTGTGCATTAACAGGAAGCTGGAATCAAGGTAAGAACTAGCAGTGGAGCCCAGGTTCTCCAATGGAAGCTAGAAGTTTCTTAAGTGTTAGGCAAAATACTCATCGTGTGTTTCTTTGACACCATTCTTTGTTAATTGAGGTACATTGATCCAATTTTGAGTACCTGGCCTGTAACTTGACAGCAGTATTAAAATGACTCAAGCAGTGTCAGGGAGTATGGGTATGCTGGAATGAATGCATCTGATTTCAATGCACCTAATTGTACTCCTGGCTACTCTGCCCTTTCAATCCAGCCTCCTCCTAATGCATCTGAGAAGCATCTGGTGGTGGCATCAGTACTTGCATATCTCCCACCCACATGTGAGATGCAAGAGGCAGATCCGGAATCAGTCTGTCCAGCCACAGCTGGTAAAGGCATTCAGAAATAAAGAAGTGAATGAAACATCTGTATTTCTGTCATTCATCCTTTCAAGTGAATAGAGACATTGTTTATAAGACAGTGTAACTATGTTTCCATTTAGGTTCAAGGTTAGTTTTCCAACAGTGGTATATACAAAAAGCCAGATAACTTCATGCAAAATGCCAGGTAACATCATTGTAAATCATGTAGGGGAAGAGGAGGTGGTTCAGTGGGAAAAGTTTCCCTAATATATTTTTTGAAAAGATTTATTTATTTTTATTGCAAAGTCAGATACACAGAGAGGTGGAGAGACAGAGAGGAAGTACCTCGGCCCATTGATTCACTCCCCAAGTGACCACAATAGCCGTGTTGTGCCAATCGGAAGCCAAGAGCCAGGAACTCTTTAGGCTCTTTTTAAAATTTTATTTCATGCTGTTTACATAGTTGAGAAGGGAGCTTGCACATGTGGCAGATTAAAATAGGAAGGATCAAGAATTTACTGAAAGTGGATGAGACCATTGTTTCCAAATTTTGTTCTTCCTATGTCTGGAGATGGGGAAAGAAAGGGGGAAACCATTCCCAGAGTCCCCACAATAGAACCCTGGGATGTGGAAAGGCCATCATATTTTCCAGGGTCCCTGATGTGGAGCTTGCTCCAAGGGTTTTGTTCAAATGAGTTTCATAAGAAATCCTTCTACAGTGCATTGGTTGACATTGCAACTAGAGTTTCCATTAATTCAGATCTTTGGTGTAAATACTTGGCTGAGTTAGTTGTCCAATTTGTTCTGCCCTCCTTCCTCTACTGTGATAATACATGTCCTCTGCAGGCCTCAGTAGACTGCCATGTCCCCCATGTGCATCCGAGCATGCTGTCCACTGCTCCATCTTCAGCAAGTGGTGAGGGCCAGTTCTGACACAGGCACTCCAAGGTCAGATCAGATATCTCACATTTCTCTCCATGGTTGGAGCTCTGAGTACATCGGTTCAGTTGAATGATCCCTAATGAAATTTTATCTGAGATGATCCTTGACTTGACTCTTGTGTGCACGTGCCAGTCCAGGGTCCAGTTCAGTGTGTCACCCACATGAGCCTTTGCATATACTGGTGGTTGCAGTTGCTGGATCAGTTTTGTCTCCACTCCATTCTCTTATGCAAACCAGTCAATGTTGTGGCGGAGCCCAACCATGCTGACCACAGACTCAGCATTCAAGTACACCTATTGGAAACTACATCCCAATCAAAGTGACATCCTATAACCCATACTAGGCCTGCCTCCACCATGATTCCTGTGTGTGTTGTGTGTAAGACTGCTCTGTGCCGCAGCCTGGACCAGTGTGTCCCACTCCCAATCCCAGTATCCATGAGTGTCATAGGGTTCTGTGGTCATGTGTAGCTCAGCCCTTTACAGCGCCTAGCTCTTGAGCAAAGCAGTGGAAATTGCAGTTCCACAGGTTGAGCCTACATATTGCCCACAGTATCTGCCCCCAGACCTGGTTCTTTGCGTGCTTGTCAGTATCATAGCCCAGTCTAACATTATCTACCCCTTGTATGAAACTTACTGGCAGGAGTGTAATCTATCCCTGCCAGGCAGGCCCCCAGCCCTACCTTTACTGCACATTAATGGATGGTGGTTCATGTTAATCCATGTTAACCAGCCCAGCTCAGTGAGCATGTGCACCGGTCTGACCCAGAAAGATCCTCTATTGGCCCCTCCAAACCACTAGTTGTTAGCTCCCTCATTTACCTGCAAGTACAGTGTCTGCCTGTAGAAGTCCATCAGAAGTCATTCCTCACCTGCAACATACTCCTTCAGTGGTCCTGCCTTCCACACATCTCTGTACCCCCTTCCCTGAGCAATCCACAGTCCCTGCACCTGGGAGTGCATGGGTTCCACAGCCTAGTCTTCTGAAGCCCAGTTTAACAGTGGGGTTGTGTGCTGGCCTGGAAGTCTGTCCACCAAGTAGTGTCCCAAGCTCCTGTCATGTGTGCTGGCCTGAGACCTTGTCTCTCCACCAAACCAGGATCCAAGCCCCACTCAAAGTTCTCCAGACCCAGTCCACCAGCAGACCATGACAGCATGCTAAGCTAGGGCTCTTCCCTCCCCTCCTCCACAGCTCCTACCCTCAAGCACATGAGAAAATTCCCAGGATTGTTTTGCCTGAATGGGCATGATCTCCTAGGGTCTTTAATGCTCCCAAAAGTGCCATCCCCTCTTATTCTGCAAGCCTGCTTGCCCAGGCCCCACAAACCCACTGCCTTGGTGTCAGTCCAAAGGTGGAGGATGCCAGGCACCAATCTTATGGTTTAATAATTGACGATTTTAGGGCAAGATAATAGGCTTGGTTCCTTCTGAGGTGTCTCTCCCTGGCCAACTCACAGCCTCCATCTTTCTACACACTCACATTGTGTTTTCTTTGTTCCTGTGCATTCTTTTCTAAAGGAAACCAAGTCAGTTTGCAACAGGATTTCACAGTCAGTGTATTATCTGCTGCTAATTGACTTTTTAAAATTTCTTTTTATTGGCAAGACAGATTTCCAGAGAGGAGAGCAGAGTGAAAGATCTTTTAGCTGCTGGCTACTTCCCAAGTGGTTGCAAAGGCCAGACATGAGCCAATCCAATGGCAGGAGCCCAGAGCTTTTTCCAGGTCTCCCTGCAGGTGCAGGGTCCCAAGGCACTGAGTCATCCTCTACTGCTTTCTCAGGCCACAAGCTGGGAGCTGAAAGGGAAGTCAAAAAGCCATGACAGTATCTGGCACCCACTTGGTATCCCAGCCCATGCAAGGCAAGGATGTTAGCAACTAGGCTACCACACCAGACCCAACCAAGTACCTTCTTAAAAGTGTTGTCCTACATTAGAGTCACATTGGTGGTCTACCTTTCATGATACAAAA
>NW_024464986.1:0-14049 GCF_017591425.1 Ochotona curzoniae | reverse complement strand
TACTTTGACAAAGTAACTGATTTTTTCTTTTTTAAAGATTTATTTTTATTATTTTTTTTATTGGAAAGGCAGATATACAGAGAGGAGAGACAGAGAGGAAGATCTTCCGTCCGATGATTCACTCCCCAAGTGAGCACAACGGGCCGATACTATGCCAATCCGAAGCCAGGAGCCTCTTCCGGGTCTCCCACGCGGGTGCAGGGTCCCAAAGCTTTGGGCCGTCCTCGACTGCTTTCCCAGGCCACAGGCAGGGAGCTGGAAGGGAAGCGGGGCTGCTGGGATTAGAACCAGCGCCCATATGGGATCCCGGCCGTGCAAGGCGAGGACCTTTAACCACTTGCGCCACCGCGCCGGGCCCCAAAGTAACTGATTATAAGCGTCCTAAAATAGTGAGGTCTTTCTCTGGGGCATGTTCCCCTAAAACAACAACAACAACAACAACAACCAAACAAAATAAAAAAAGAACCTGTCTCTATTAGGGTCCTGGCTCATGCAAGGTAAATATTTTCATTACTAGCTGACTGTGCCAGGTCTCACACTTTGCGTCTTAACGTGTTAAATGTGCAAATAGGAAATTTGTTTAAAATATTTACTGATTGTTATCGGAAAGTTCGATATACAGAGAGGAGGAGAGACAGAGAAGATCTTCCATCTGATGATTCACTCCCCAAGCAACTGCAACAGCCGATGCTATGCCAATCAGAAACCGGGAGCAAGTTACTTCTTCCAGGTCTCCCACATGGGTGCAGGTTCCCAAAACTTTGTGCCGTCCTCGACTGCTTTCCCAGGCCAAAAGCAAGGAGCTGGATGGGAAGTGGAGCTTCTGGGATTAGAACTGACACCCATATGGGATCTGGGAGCGTTCAAGGTGAGGACCTTAGCTGCTAGGCCACGCCGCCAAGCCCACAATTAGGAAATTTAACAGAGAAAGGAAATTATATGCATAGTTGTGACATTTTAAGCAGCAGAATTCTCAGTGTATACCAGTGACTTCTTTATGCAAAACCAAACTATTGCCTATATGGGAACCCGGTGCATTCAAGGTGAGGACTTTAATCACTATGCTATTGTGCTGAGCCTAAGTGAAAGCTTTTGATTTGTATATATCTCTGATGATGGTTGGTTTTCTCTCATTGGTAATAGAAAGTATAGTTACAAATATGAGTGTGCTGTGTTGCCATAAAAAAATATCGTATAGAATGTGTGTCTTGAATCACAGCAATTCATTTCATATGGTTCTTTTGAAAATTTTATTTGATGCTGTTTACATAGTTGAGAAGGCAGCATGCACATACAGCAGATTATACTAGGAAGGATCAAGAATTTGGTGAAAGTGGATGAGACCATTACTTCCAAATTTTGTTCTTCCTGTGTCTGGGGATGGGGAAAGAAGGGGAGAAACCATTCCCAGAGTCCCAACAATAGAACCCTGGGATGTGGAAAGGCCATCATATTTCCAGGGTCCGTGATGTGGAGCTTGCTCCAAGGGTTCTGTTCAAATGATTTTCATAAGAAATCCTTCTACAGTGCATTGGTTGATATTGCCACCAGTTTCGATTCAGCCAGATCTTTGCTATCAATACTCAACCATGCTGACCCCAGACTCAGCACTCACCTACACCAATTGGAAACTACATCCCAATCAAATGACACCCTATAACACATACTAGGCCTGCCTCCACCATGATTCCTGTGTGTGTTGTGAGCAAGACTGCTCTGTGCCGCAGCCTGGACCAGTGTGTCCAACCCCCAATGCCAGTATCCCTGAGTGTCATAGGGTTCTATGATCATGTGTAGCTCAGGCCTTTACAGCCCCTAGCTCTTGAGCAAAGCAGTGGAAATTCCAGTTCCACAAGTTGAGCCTACATATTCCCCACAGGATCTGCCCCCAGACCTGGTTCTTCGCATGCTTGTCAGTATCATAGCTCAGTCTAACATTATCTACCCCTTCTATGAAATTGACTGGCAGGAATGTAATCTATTCCTGTCTGACAGGCCCCCAGCCCTACCTTTACTGCACACTAATGGATGATGGTTCATGTTAATCCATATTAACCAGCCCAACTCAGTGAGCATGTGCACCAGTCTGACCCAGAAAGATCCTCCATTGACCCCTCCAAACCACTAGTTGTTAGCCCCCTCATTTACCTGCAAGTACAGTGTCTGTCAGAAGTCCCTCAGCAGTCATTCCTCACCTGCAACATACTCCTTCAGTGGTCCTGCCTCCCATTAATCTCCGGACCCCATTCCCTGAGCAATCCACAGTCCCTGCACCTGGGAGTGCATGGGTTCCACAGCCTAGTCTTCTGAAGCCCAGTTTAACAGTGGGATGGTGTGCTGGCCTGGAATTCTGTCCACTCAGTAGTGTCCCAAGCTCCTGTCATGTGTGCTGGACTGAGACCATATCCCTCCACCAAACCAAGATCCAAGCCCACTCAAAGTTCTCCAGACCCAGTCCACCAGCAGACCATGCCACCATGCTAAGCTAGGACTCTCTCCTCCCCTCCTCCACAGCTCCTGGGAGCAAGCACATGAGAAAATCCTCAGGATTGTTTTGCCTGCATGGTATGATCCCCTAGGGCCTTGAATGCTCCCACCAGTGCCATCCCCTGTCATTCTGCAAGTCTGCTTGCCCAGCCCCCATAAACCCACTGCCTTGGTGTCATTTCAGATATGGAGGATGCCAGGCACCAATCTTATAGTTTAATGATTGAAGATTTTGGAGCAAGATAATAGTCCTGGTTTCTTCTGAGGTGTCTCTCCCTGGCCAACTCACAGCCTCCATCTTTCTACACACTCTATTGTGTTTTCTTTGTTCCTGTGCATTCTTTTCTAAAAGAAACCAAGTCAGTTTGCAATAGGATTTCATAGTCAGCGTATTATTTGTTGCTAATTAACTTTTTAAATTTCTTTTTATTGGCAAGAGGAGAGCAGAGAGAAAGATCATTTAGCTGCTGGGTTTACTTCCCAAGTGGTTGCAAAGGCCAGACATGAGCCAATCCAAAGGCAGGAACCCAGAGCTTCTTCCAGGTCTCCATTGCAGGTGAGGATCCCAAGGCACTGAGTCATCCTCTACTGCTTTTCCAAGCCTCAAGCTGGGAGCTGGAAGGGAAGTGGAAAAACCTTGACAGTATCTGACACCCACATGGGATCACAGCCCATGCAAGGCAAGGACTTTAGCAACTAGGCTACCACACCAGACCCAGCTAATTACCTTTTTACAAGTGCTGTCCTACATTAGAGTCACATTGGTGGTCTACCTTTCATGATACAAAATATTGGGAGGCACATTTCTGTCCACAGCAGTTGGATAGGACACAATGATCTGCACTGAAAACAATAGCCGTTTCTGAGGAGAATGTTTTTTAAATTAATGTTATGATTGCCCTTAGATTCATTTCTTTATTTCTGTGCATCTGTTTATTTTGTAAAGATATGTTTATTTTTTATTGTAAAGGCAGATTTACATAGAGAAGGCGAGACATAAAGAAGCATCTTTTATCTGCTGGTTCACTCCTCAAGTGGCAACAAGACAGGAGCCTGGAGTCAGGAACTTCTTCCAGACCTCCCATGTGGGTGTAGGGTCCAAAGACTTTGAGCTGTCCTCTACTGCTTTCCCCAGCCACAAGCAGGGAGCTGGAAGGGAGGTGGAGCAGCCAGGGCTTGAACGAGTGCCCACTGGGATCCTGGCACATGCAAGATGAGGACTCTAGCCACTAGGCTACTATACCAGGACCTGTTTGTTTCATTTCAAATTTTTGTCTTTACACCCCCCACACACACATAATAATGACACTTGCTTATTCATATATTTACCATTATGAAATAATTGAAGATTGTGTGCAGGTAATCATATGGTAATCTACAAAACATGAAGTAGAAAGAATAACCTAAATGAACAGATGTCCTATCCAATATTTAGAGTTCCTGCGGTACAAATTCTTAAAATTTGGTGATGTAAGGATTGCAAAACCCATATATTGCTGTCCTAATGAATGTTCAGCATACTAAAGCTTTGCTAGGTTTCTTGACACTTTAACTCACTGTTATTGGAAAGTAGCACTTGGGAATAAATGAAACATAGACTGATGCATTTCCAAAAGCATGAACCTGAAACCACTGTAGCACAATTTTAACTAATGTTGAATGTTTTCTTACATCATCTGCTAAACTGAATAACAAATAAAAGCTGGTTTATGCTGTTTTGTAAGCAATTGTATTAGTCAAATTTTCAAGTTTGTCATAGGTTTATTTGTTAACATGTATTGATATTACAAGTTTAGTGACCTGGGGTGACATTTGCAAGATTCAAAGAAATTCACATTGCATTTATAAGGTTAACAGAAATTATGTTTTTAGTATTTTCAAAGTCTCCAAAAACACAAATAATGTGGATCACTAATTTAAGACATATCTCTGAATTTAATATTTTACCTAGTGTGTCCAACTTGTGTGCCAGTTAGAGACATGTCAATTCTCAGTATGCAAGCACTCATGAGAGAGTGGAAATTTACCATGGTCTCCAATTCCAGGCTTGGCCAGGTCTGATCCAGGAGCAAAGAATCCCATTTGTGTCTCCCATGCAGTGTCAGGGTCCCAATCCTTGACATCATTCCATGGTGTTTCAAGCATATTATTGGAAAGTTTATGAAAAAATAGAATGGCTGTTACAGAAACTGGTTCTGAAAGAGGATCCCAGCATCACAACTTGGGGGATCAACCTGTTATTCCTCCATGACAACCCTGAAAAAAAAATGTAAGGAAAAATTCTTATGAAGCTTCTCAAAATTGTGTCAAAGAGGCAGCAAATGGAAACATATTTGAAGAAAATTCAAGATTTGATCAAAGCAGGGAGACTAAGTGTTATTTGATCCTCAAACTGGTTCCTTCCTCCCTCATCATGACCAGGTCAAGTGCGAACTGCACTCCAGACAATTGCAACTGAGAACACAGACCTCCACCTCCTGCTGACTGCCAGAACTGTACTCAATTGTTGCCAGAACCATGCTCAGGCTGAGTGGTGCTGAGAGGTATGTGCCCAGGGCCTGCCAAAGTGATGAGGCTCTTGATTGACCCTGAGGACACCTAGATCCCATCTTCACCATATGCAGCATCCACTCTGGATGAATCTATTGAAGCAGCACATTTGCAGTGACTTTGGATTGGAAGTATGAAAGGTATAGGGAGAAGTCCAGAGAGGACTGGGCTTCTTTTCTTTCTTTTTCTTTTTTTTTTTTGAAATAAATTCTTTTAACATGTATTTTTACTTGAAAGGCAGAATTACAGATAAAGTAGCAGAGACAGAGAAGGATCTGGTGGTTCACACTGTAATGTCCTCATTAGCTGAAGGTGAGCTGGTCCTGGTTGGGAGCTTGGAGCTTCTTCTAGTTATCTGACATGAGTTTAGGGGCCCCAGCACTTAGAACATTGTTCACTGATTTCCTGGCCATTAGCTGGAAGCTGGATTGTAAGTAGAGCAGCTGAAGTTGAAGCAGCACCTATATGGGATGACAGCACTGATGGTGGATGCTTAGCCACAGGATGCTGGTGCCATATTTTTGTATGCTCTTGTTTTAGAGCACAGGACAGGACAGAGAGCATGGAGAGAGGGTACTCTGAGAAGCTGGTTCCCTACCCAAAATCTAGTTGCTCATTAGGCTAATTTGAAACTCAGAGCAAATGATACAAATATGGCAGCACAGTAAGTTTAGCAAGTGATTTGGATACGTATGTTTTCTTTCAAGAGGGCTAAAGTCCTCGTCTTGCACTCGACAGGATCCCATTTGTGTGCTGGTTCTAATTCCGATGTCTGCTTCCCTTTCAGCTTCCAGCTTTTGGCCTGGGAAAGCAATGAAATTGATGGTGGTGATGATCATAATGGAAAAGCCATGAGTTCAATTTATAAATTTTCTGGATGAGTTCTTAGTTGATAATTTGGCATTATAAAATGATACAATGAATTATTTCAAAAATTTCAAGTATGTAATATGTCAAACTCCACACCAAATTTGATTTTATTCTATATGCTATGACACATTTATATGTTGACATTAGTATAAATGTAGCAGTAATGAATGATCACACATAAATTACATGAATTACAATGATTGTTCCAGGCACAAGAGCTCTTGGGGGAAGGTGACAAAATGTGTTTTTCTTTTTAAGAGTAGGATTATAATATGAATTAAATATTTACTACTTTATCATCATACTGATCAAAGGTATACAAGAATATTTTAGTATTAATGAGTCAACAGGACTAAACTTTGGGGCTTGCATTGTGGTATAGTGTGCAAGACTTGTGTTGGCATACTGCATAGCAGTTACTGGGGTAAGGGAAATCCCATAGCCTATGGAATTTTATCATAAAATTACCAATAAAATAGAGGGGAGGGAAAAAGTAAAGTGCCTACGTACCTGTAAAAATATAAAGTGTAGAAGTGTTTTCATAAAATTATCTTAATTGAATTTGAAATGTAATTCAGTATTGCTCACCAAGATATATCTACAAATCAACCTAAAATATGTAGTTTTAGATACAGTATGATTTGCAATCATTTGTTTGAAAGGTAGATAGCAGAGAGGAGCGAGATGTTCCATCAGCTGATTGTTTCACTCCCAAGATGTCAGGGCCCTGCCATGCTTAGCCCAGCAACAGGAACCCATCAAGGTACCCAGGGGGTTGTTGGAACCCATCCACTGTGTTCTAGGCACAATAGCAGGATACTGCATTGGAAGTGTTACATAGCCAGTAGACATAAGCAAGGCATATGGGGATCAGATGTGATCTGTCCCAAGTCAGAAACCAACTTCCTGTAGCATGACATTCACTCCTCCAAGTCTGATGGTTTCCTCTGGCTGTTGCTATAATGTAGCTATTTAATGAGAGAAAGTGAAAACAGTTTTCAAACTATGTCACTGTCATATTTATGGATGTCCTATGGGCTAAGGCAAATACAGTGGCAAGGTCAAGTGTCATTGTGGGTTTAGGAACTGGAAAGTGCCATTAAAGTCTTAAGACTTCCCTTTGGAGCAATTACTAGAAGGTTGATTAGAGTAAATGTGTTTTATAGCCATTTTTCATATATAGGTTTACACAGAATTCCTCTGATTCAAAGATGCTTGCCTTCTGCACAGTTTTTAGTATTAGAAGCAAGAACTGGAAGTCCTTATATGGAGTCCTGTGCAGCACATTAGTAGAAATAGAGAAATCCTTAATACAATCCCAGCATTCTTCTGTAGCATAAATTTGATATTTTTTGTATGGTATGTTGCAATTTGAATAATAGTAGTTGAAAAAATAAGTTAGTGCTTGACACTAACATTATTATTTTAATATTCATATTTTCATTGTAAAGTCAGATTTACAGAGATGAGAGAAAGCTCTTCTAATAGCTGGTTCACTCCCCAAGTAGCTGCAGTGACTGGAGCTGAGCCAATGTCATGCCAGCATCCAGGAGCTTCTTCCAAGTCCCATGTGGATGCAGTGTCCCAGGGTTATTGGCCATTCTTGAGTGCTTTCCCAGGCCTAAGCAGGGTGCTGGAACAGAAATCTAGCAGCCAAAATATGAATCAGTGGGCATGTGGGATCCTGGCCAATACAAGGTGAGGAATTTAGCCACTAGGCTATGGGGCCAAGCCCAGTAACAGTATATTAAAACCAGTAGTAGTTGTTTGCATTAACCAAATGATAACTTGAATTTAACCACTGCCAATTATTGACGTTGTTGATATGGTTCAATGGAAGCTCTCCTGGCACTTGTAAAGCACCGTTCTTTCCCAGGGAAGCTGATGGCTATTGTGTCTCCATCCATTGTGTCTGCCTCCAAGTTAACATTGCTTAGCACAGTAGGAACCATTAAGGAGACTAGAGACAGGCAAGACCGATTTCACAACTCCCTTTCTCCACCTTCTCTTGCAGGTGTTACACTGCAGCGCACGGCATGCTTCCCCAGCTGAAGAACACCAACACACCTTCAGTAAGTTGTTTACTTCTCAGCTTGCTTTACATTGTATTTGAGGAGCTTTTTGATGGTTTCTAAACTGTAGTGAAAAAAACAAGTATGAGAGAAAGAACGTAAAATTGTCATAACTCTGATATTGGAGCTGTCAAAGCTGATTGAAACTTCCTCTCCAGGTTTTCTGATGCCATATCAAGACAGGGTTATTTTTACATAATTCAAATTGAAATGAAGAATTTGTTCATGATTGTAGGATATGAAGTTTGAAATGGTGTTTACTGATGTACATGATAACATGAAAATTGCTTAATACATAAATGAACATAAACACTCAACATTTTGGAGTAGTACGAGTTTCCAAAAATACAAAAACCAAAAAAATGTATAAAATTTCCAGTTTTGCGTATTGGAATTGCTGAAATTGTGTGATGCCTAAAAACATCTGCAGGTTACTACATTTATGAGCTGCTACAGGAGTGTGTGGAGAACAAACTATGCTGCATGTTCTTAAAAGATTTAAATGAATGCAATTTATTTTAAAGACTGAGTTGCAGAAAGAGAAGGAGAGACAGAGACAGACATGTCTGCTATCCAATGGTTGATTCTCCCAATGGTCACAATGGTCAGGGCTGGATCATGTCAGAGAAGATCCAGGAAGTCCATCAGTCTCCCACTCAAGTGCTTGAACCATCTTCCACTGTTTCCAATTCACATTGACTTAGAACTGGATTGGAAGTAAGACAGATGGTAGCTTAGCCTGATCAACCACAATGCCATTTTCTATTGCAGTTTTTTCTTTCTTTCTTTCTTTGTTTTTCATAAAATTTATTAGTTTGAAAAGCACAGCTACTAAGAAAGAGAGATATGGAGAGACATCGCCCATCTTCTGGTCCACTTCTCAAATAATCAGAATGACCAGAAGTGAGGAAATCTGAAGTCATGATCCAGGTGTCTTGTCCAAGTCTCCAACTAGGTTACAGGCATTCAAGTGCTTTAGCCATCTTCCACTTTCTTTCCAGACCTGTTATTAGGGAGTTGGATCTAAAGTGGAGCATAGTGGCTATGAACCAATGTTCATATGCAATGCCAGTGTCTTTATTTGCTAAGGCACAGGGCTGGCCCCTGTTGCATTCTCTTTGGTTTTTATTTGAAATGAAAAGTTGCAGAGAAAAGGTGGGACAGTGAGAAAGAGATCTTCCATCTGTAACTTTACTTCCCACATGGCTGCAATGGCAAGAGCTATGCCAATCCAAAGCCAGGAGCCACTTTTGCATCTCACACAAGTGTACAGATGTCCAAGGACTTGAGCCATCTTCTCTTGCCTTCGCAGGGCAAAAGAAGGAAACAGGATTGGAAGTGGAACACTCAGGATATGAACTGCTTTCATGTGGGAAGCTCAGCCCACCATGCCACTGTTCAGTTCACAGATCCTGACAGCTTTCAAAGGAAACACAGGCAGACCATGGAAACTCTGACATGCTCCCTGTTTCTTCCAGGTGTTCCTAGTACTATTTCCAAAGTTTGTGAGAAGGTTAAAAATATAGGCAGACCTCTAGTACCCTATTTTTGAAGATTTATTTTATTTTTGTTGCAAAGTTAGGTATATAGAGAAGAGAAACAGAAAGGAAGATATTCTGTGCAATGATTGACTCCCCTAGTGACTGCAATGGCTGGAGCTGACCCAACCCAAAGCCAGGACACCACAGACTCTTCTGGGTCTCCCATGTTTATACAAGGATCCCAAAGCTTAGAGCTGTCCTTGACTGCCTTCCTAGGTCACAGGCAGGGAACCAGATGGGAGACATGGCCACTGGGATTAGAAGCAGCACCTATATGAGATCCCAAGGCATTTAAGGGGAGGGATTTAGCCACTAGGCTACCATGTCTGGCCTTCTCTGGTTTTCAAGTAACTAAATCTTTTAGAAACAGGGAGACAAAAAAGCCATCAAATGAGAAGGAAACTCATATTTCATTAAGAATTTTTTTTTTTCTCGTGTGATTGTACTTGTAGTATGGACTTCTTGGATCATTAAGATTTTAGCATTTGCTAATTTGGAAAAGCATTTAGTTTTCACATTCTTAAATTTCTACTGAAGTCTGTAGTTACACGTATTTCACGCTACTTACTTTCATCCCATGTCGCGCCCACGTTTCTTATCATCCAGCGATAAGAGGCAGACGCGAGTGAAGTCTTCTGCAGTAATCTTTATTGCGCGCACCAAGATGAGGAGGGAAAAGGCTCCGACCCCAGCAGGCTGTCTGCTCTTATGTGCTGACTGGCCCTGCCTCCGCCGATGATAGGTCGGCGTCATGATTACGCAGGGTCCTGGGCGACTGGATTTGTCAGTCCCAGTGTTCATGTGCTGGCCACGCCTCAGCTCACTGGGCATGCGCTAGGCGCCTGCGCAGTACCGCGAAAGCTACGTCACCAGGAACCAAGGTGTGGCTTCTCCGGCCGGCGCCATTTTGGGTACGGCATGTAGCCAGTACATACAGATGCGGCTGGCAACATCTCCCCCTTTCTTATACAATAGAAAAAATAAGCTGGTATGGGCCTGTCTTAGGTTGTAGACTCAAGGCGCACGATCCGTCATAGGGAGGCTGCGTAGCTTGACGTAGTCCCTGTCTTAGACCGATAATTGTCTGGGTCTATCTTACCCGTCATGGGCTACAACCACGGTGGTTGTAAAGAGCAATGTCTCGACAAGGCAGTTATAAGAGTGACTACCCTCTCGCGTGCAATGGACAAGTCCTGCGAGGTGCAAGGGCTAGTCGGGTGCATCATGCTCGAACTCAGTGCAATGCCATAATGGCCTGAGGTGCAGGAGCCATGATGTCAATGCTCTTAACTAAGCCTGTTGAAGCATGCTCAACCATACCATGAAGGAGTCACCATTCTGCATGGCTAGTAGGGCTTGATGTATTGCCACACGATCTCGCTGAGCGCGGCGTCTCAGACGACACAGGCAAAAAAGGCATAAGGCACAGCCTGCACACAAGAGCAGAATCAGCACAACCATTCCCACCCATTCCTTAATATGGGAAGTGATGTTCCAAATCCAAGTGGCCAGGGTTTCAGCAACAACAGGATCCACCCGTGTAGAATTAATCTGGACAATGGCAATTCTCAAGTCAGACTGTAGAATATCAAATTCTCTCGTGCAGTTTCCTAGAAGGTAGAAGAAAGCTGGCAGGAAGATTAGCCAGCCGTTGCCTCGTGCAAGCGCTCCAGCGGTTGCAGAAACGTCAGAAGGCGGTGATGGACAGGAACGAGTCAATCGAGCTGGAACCCAAACCGGAACTGGGGCGTCCTGTGGAAACACACAAATGGCTCCTCGAGCCTGCCTAATAACTGGGTCTGGGCCCTTCCATTTGGACTCCAGAACATCCTTCCACTTGACCCAAGATTGCTCTTGCGCCGTGTTAAGGGAATGACGATCTGCAGCACTGAGGCCTTGCTCATCCAGCTGTAAAAAATTGATGGTGAAGAGAGCCAGGCTAGAGTGGCCCGAGGGCTCTGACTGGCGAGGCCAAGTGATTCCCAGGTGGTTTTTTGTTTTTGCAACAATTCCTTAATAGAGCGATGAGCACGTTCGATTATTCCCTGACCTTGTGGATTATAAGGGATGCCAGTCACTAATTTGACGCCCATCTTCATGCAAAAATCGCGAAATTTGGCTGAAGTATAGGCGGGGCCATTATCAGTCTTAATACACTCAGGTTTACCCCATGCGGCCCATGCTTCTAAGCAGTGTTGGATTACATGGATGGCCTTCTCCCCGGTTAGAACTGATGCAAAGAGCACACCAGAAAAGGAGTCCACGGATACATGAACAAATTGGTTCTTCCCAAAGGATGGGACGTGTGTCACATCCATCTGCCACAATTGATTGGGTCTCAATCCCCTAGGATTGACCCCCTCATGTGAAGCAGGTCTAAATTCGCAGCAGGCAGGGCAATCAAGAACTATCTGGCGCGCTTCCTTTCTAGTGATCCCAAATCGGAGTCTGAGGGTCTGGGCTGAAACATGAAATTGTGAATGAAACTGGCGGGCTTTCTCCCCTGAGGATGGTGGAGACACCATCATAATCATGTGCGGGGTGTCGCTCTTGGCAGGGTTCCTTTGTGCATGACGGAAGAGTGCCCGGTCAGTCGAGGGGACCTGGGCCTTCGATCCCCATCTCCCGTTTTTTGACTCCTGGCTTAAGGGGTGTTTTGGCTCCTGACTCGAGAGAGGGTGTCCTTTTATATCCTTCACTGACTTGCATTCATTGGCCCAATGTCTACCTTTGCGGCACCGTGGGCATATCCCAGGAGGCTTATTGCTAGGCCCTGCACGGCATTCCCTTTTCATATGTCCTGGTTTGCCACACTGAAAGCACACGGGTGATGTTCTCTCCCTATGATTAGACCTCAAAATGGCGGCCGCTAGTCCATGAGCTGTTAAAGGGCCTCCTGTATCCCTACAAACCTTTAGCCAATCTGAAATTCCCTTGGACTTACGATCCTTGAGTAGGGCTCTACATTCTGCATTACACTGCTCCCAAATTATCTGCTCTACCATTCTAGTGTTCTGATCTCCCTCTCCAAAGGTCCTTTCCACGGCCTGCATTACGCGTGCCACAAAATCAGCAAAGGGCTCATCTGGCTCCTGCTTAACCTGTGTAATGCCCAGTTTCTCTTGCCCTTTAAGTGAAAGGGCCTTCCAAGCCTTTATAGCTGCAGTAGAAATTTGAGTATACACTGGCCATGGATATCTATTTTGATCATCAGAGTATTGGCCTTGTCCGGAAAGCATATTATAAGACCACGTCAAATCTTCGCCGCTGCGCTGTTGATTTGCGCGAGCGGTCTCAGCCAAAAGCTCCTGCCATAGGCCCTTCCAATTTAGATATGATCCCATATTAGGGAGAACAGCCTTCACCACAAATTGCCAATCAGAGGGAGTCATATTCATTCCCCCCATACGTTCTAACAGGGACAATGTATAATTGGCATGAAGACCATATTGCTTTACAGACATGGCCAATTCTCGCACTAATAATGCATCTACCTGTCTGTAAACTCTTTCCCTTTCTTCTTCTAAGACGGGGAACATATTTTGAAGTTCCCGGCGTGTGACTGGATCGATGAAGGAGGAGCCGGCACCACAACTCATGGGCGGGGCAGATGGCGTCACAGCAGGAGGAGCCATTAGTGAAATGGCTCCAGAGCCCTGAGGCCATGGGCCGAGCGTGGCCGGCGCAGTAGCACCGCCATTCTCTTTTTTCTCCTTTTCTGATCCTCCACTGTTTCCTGCGGGTTGTTTGCGTTCTAAGCGCCTATCCCGCTTGTACCCTTCCTCCGCGTCGGACGTCTCCGAACTTGATGAGGAAGATCCTGCTTTCAGTTTCACCTTTCTTTTTTGCTTCAAACCGGTTCTCCTCTCCCGCTCTGTTTCTGAGAGACTATCCTGGGCAGACTGAAGGGCTTTGTCACTCTCTCTGACCGCTCCCTTAAGGAGGGCATAAACCGTCTGCAAAAATTTCACCAGAGAGATCTGTGCGCCCATGTCTATAACCAGAAGCAGCGGCTCCTATACCTCCGATTTATGCTCCTAGTCACCCGAAAGTTCTCCCTCTCAGAGCTCCTTACCTGTTTTATGGCCGCAGTTCTGACTTCGTCCCATTCAAAACGGGAGGCCCCCTCCAGGTCCCGGGTTTCCGGCACCAGTTGTCGCGCCCACGTTTCTTATCGTCCGGCGATAAGAGGCAGACGCGAGTGAAGTCTTCTGCGGTAATCTTTATTGCGCGCACCAAGATGAGGAGGGAAAAGGCTCCGACCCCGGCAGGCTGTCTGCTCTTATGTGCTGACTGGCCCCGCCTCCGCCGATGATAGGTCGGCGTCATGATTACGCAGGGTCCTGGGCGACTGGATTCGTCAGTCCCAGTGTTCATGCGCCGGCCACGCCTCAGCTCACTGCGCATGCGCTAGGCGCCTGCGCAGTACCGCGAAAGCTACGTCACCAGGAACCAAGGTGTGGCTTCTCCGGCCGGCGCCATTTTGGGTACGGCATGTGGCCAGTACATACAGATGCGGCTGGCAACAA
>NW_024464985.1:0-48195 GCF_017591425.1 Ochotona curzoniae | reverse complement strand
AATTAATTTCTTGACAACTTTAATTTCTGCCAAGTTTTTAGTGAGTGAAAACAATATAAACTTCATACTTATCGAGAAAAAAACGCTTGTTAGTTCTTGCCTTGATCTCTTTGACCTTCCATCCCCAGAGATGACTGCATCCTAGTACTATCTGATGATTGATGTTTGTGATGGCTTAAACTGTATTTTTCAGTAATGTGGTATCACAGTGAATCAAGCTGCTACCTGCATATGGGTTCAAGATGTGGCTGCTTCATTTGTACTTCTGCTCCTCACTACGAAATCTGGGGAAGCATCATTACACATCCCAAATGGTTGGATTCCTGCCCCCCTGGGGGACTCCCAAAAGAAGCTCTAATTTCTTTGCTTTGGTTTGGCCCAGAATGTGTTGCCATATATGGAAAGAACCACAACATGCATCTCTTTCTTCCTTCCTTCCAATTAGTAAACCCTAAAAAAGTCTTCATTTACTTTAAAAAAAATTTTTTTGTTGTTTGTCTTATTTGTTTATTTTCAAGTGAGAGTTAACAAGTAAGAGACCGAGAACTTCTGCCCACTGTCTCACAATGCAGATGGCTAAAATAACCAGTGCTGGACCAAGCTGAGTCCTGGAGCCTGCAGCTTCCTCCAGGTCTTGCATGTGGGTGATCAGGGCCCAGGCACTTGGATGATCTTCCACTGCTTTTCCCAGGAGATTCACAGAGAGCTGGGTTGTTAGTGGAACAGCTGATTCCATATGGGATGCTGGTGTTGCAGTTGGCAGCTTTATATGTTACACCCCAATGCTGGCCTTTGCTTTTGTTCTTGATACATACTGATGACAATATTTTTCTTGCTTTTTATTTCTCATATGCTAATTATGTCAAGTGTTTTCCATTTGGGTCATTATTCTTAGGTTAGAAATTGTGGATAAATTCTGATGGTGTATGAAGTATTGATAGGATAGAATGATTGCAGTCTAACACTTTCCCCAAAGTGCACTTACTTATTTTGTATTTCTCTAGGATTTCATTTGACTTTATTTTCCTCATGCAGTGTTAACTGAAATCTCTGATCACATTGCTAAGTAGCAGTTCCCACTGGCTGGGCACTGATACTGTAGCATTAACTTGTCCTGATTACTGCCAGTCGGTGTGTACCTTCCCTTGCTGTTCTATGAGATTTCCATTTAACAATGTGCTGCTCTACTTAGAATCACTGGGAAGAAGCATGTGATCCTCAAAATTGTGTGTGAAAAGTTGAACCAAATAACCAAGCCAATTCTTGTTTTTAAATGATTTCTTTTTCTCTTATCATTTTAAATATACTTTTTATTAATTCATTTATACAAATCATGGAGACAGACTGATTGATCTTCCACCTGCTGGATAACTCCTTAAAGTCCTGCAAGACTGTGACAAGTTCAGATCAAAAACAGGAGCCAGGAAGTAAATCTGTGTCCATTTTAGCAGATGCAATGATTCCCGTACGTGAAAACTTCCTTGCCTGTTTCCAGGGAGTGCATTAGCAGCAAGATGGAATTTGTTGTGGAGCAATAACACAAACACAGACAGTCCAGTGTAGTGTGAGCATCTCCTAAGCAGTTTCTCATCCACTCCTCTAGATGCCCACATCTCCTCATTATAACTGAATATCTTATAGGATTGCATTTTCTGTCATTGATGAAGATACCAAGGATATATGTCTCCTAAACTTTTCTTTAGGAAGTTTCCCTCATGTGTGCAATGAATATTTGCAAATAATGCAAAACAAATTTTAATGATTTATTCATTCTTATAATATGTCAGATTTACAGAGAAAAAGATAGACAGAAAGGTCGTCCTTTCACTGATTCACTCCCCAAGTGGGCTCCTTTTGCTCAAGCTGGAGCTGAAGCCATCTGAAGCCAGGAGCCAGGAGCTTCTTTAAGTTATCCCACATGAGTACAGGGAGCCAAGGTTTTGGGCCATCCTCTATTGCTTTCCCAAGTCATATGCAGCTAGGTGACTGGGATGTGGACCAGCTGAGATATGAACTGGTAGCTATATTGTGATCCTAGTGTGTGCAAGGTGAGGACCTTAGCCTTAGTCTACTGTTCCTGTCCTTAAACTCAATTTTAAATAATACTCCACAATTTCTTAATCAGTTCAGGTATCTGTCATTCCTTTTATTTATTGTACATTGTATCAATTTTGTTCATTGTTGGTAGCATCATGTTGAAGTCACTTATGTGTTAAATTATATGGGAACAAAGAAAGTGAAGGTTTGTACTCTCGTGTGCTGTCACACACTTTTCTTTCAATGATCTGACATCCAAAATCACATTGTACTTTCTGTCCTTTGATTTCTTTCTTATTTTGTTTAAGAGAATGTGAGAGAAAATCAGAATTCCAATGCACTGGTTCACCTCCCAAATCTCCTCAACGTGCAAGTGTGTCTCAGGGCATAGGCTGGGAGCTGAGAAATCAATGCAGGTTTTCCTGTTGGTGGCAGAACCCCAGTGCCTAAAGCCATCACCACTGCATCCCAAGGTGTGCATTAACAGGAAGCTGGAATCAAGGTAAGAACTAGCAGTGGAGCCCAGGTTCTCCAATGGAAGCTAGAAGTTTCTTAAGTGTTAGGCAAAATACTCATCGTGTGTTTCTTTGACACCATTCTTTGTTAATTGAGGTACATTGATCCAATTTTGAGTACCTGGCCTGTAACTTGACAGCAGTATTAAAATGAATCAAGCAGTGTCAGGGAGTATGGGTATGCTGGAATGAATGCATCTGATTTCAATGCACCTAATTGTAGTCCTGGCTACTCTGCCGTTTCAATCCAGCCTCCTCCTAATGCATCTGAGAAGCATCTGGTGGTGGCATAAGTACTTGCATATCTCCCACCCACATGTGAGATGCAAGAGGCAGATCCGGAATCAGTCTGTCCAGCCACAGCTGGTAAAGGCATTCAGAAATAAAGAAGTGAATGAAACATCTGTATTTCTGTCATTCATCCTTTCAAGTGAATAGAGACATTGTTTATAAGACAGTGTAACTATGTTTCCATTTAGGTTCAAGGTTAGTTTTCCAACAGTGGTATATACAAAAAGCCAGATAACTTCATGCAAAATGCCAGGTAACATCATTGTAAATCATGTAGGGGATGAGGAGGTGGTTCAGTGGGAAAAGTTTCCCTAATATATTTTTTGAAAAGATTTATTTATTTTTATTGCAAAGTCAGATACACAGAGAGGTGGAGAGACAGAGAGGAAGTACCTCGGCCCATTGATTCACTCCCTAAGTGACCACAATAGCCGTGTTGTGCCAATCGGAAGCCAAGAGCCAGGAACTCTTTAGGCTCTTTTTAAAATTTTATTTCATGCTGTTTACATAGTTGAGAAGGGAGCTTGCACATGTGGCAGATTAAAATAGGAAGGATCAAACCTCCAGCTGCCTCCTGGCAGCTGGTGGGTCTCAGGACGGGGCGTCTCATGCCTGGATTCCGGACGGCCGCCATGGGCACATGGTGAGCCGTCCTCCCCGGGCCTGCTGGGTTTCGGGGGCCGCTTCCTTCGGGGTGAGTAGACCGAGGGGGGGAGGCCTCCGGGACTGGGCAGGTCCGGCACCCAGCCACCGCCCTCATTGGGCGGTGAAGGGGATTTGGGAGGGGCGCGACCTTGGGCCTGGGAATTTTAAACCTCCAGCTGCCTCCTGGCAGCTGGTGGGTCTCAGGACGGGGCGTCTCATGCCTGGATTCCGGACGGCCGCCATGGGCACATGGTGAGCCGTCCTCCCCGGGCCTGCTGGGTTTCGGGGGCCGCTTCCTTCGGGGTGAGTAGACCGAGGGGGGGAGGCCTCCGGGACTGGGCAGGTCCGGCACCCAGCCACCGCCCTCATTGGGCGGTGAAGGGGATTTGGGAGGGGCGCGACCTTGGGCCTGGGAATTTTAAACCTCCAGCTGCCTCCTGGCAGCTGGTGGGTCTCAGGACGGGGCGTCTCATGCCTGGATTCCGGACGGCCGCCATGGGCACATGGTGAGCCGTCCTCCCCGGGCCTGCTGGGTTTCGGGGGCCGCTTCCTTCGGGGTGAGTAGACCGAGGGGGGGAGGCCTCCGGGACTGGGCAGGTCCGGCACCCAGCCACCGCCCTCATTGGGCGGTGAAGGGGATTTGGGAGGGGCGCGACCTTGGGCCTGGGAATTTTAAACCTCCAGCTGCCTCCTGGCAGCTGGTGGGTCTCAGGACGGGGCGTCTCATGCCTGGATTCCGGACGGCCGCCATGGGCACATGGTGAGCCGTCCTCCCCGGGCCTGCTGGGTTTCGGGGGCCGCTTCCTTCGGGGTGAGTAGACCGAGGGGGGGAGGCCTCCGGGACTGGGCAGGTCCGGCACCCAGCCACCGCCCTCATTGGGCGGTGAAGGGGATTTGGGAGGGGCGCGACCTTGGGCCTGGGAATTTTAAACCTCCAGCTGCCTCCTGGCAGCTGGTGGGTCTCAGGACGGGGCGTCTCATGCCTGGATTCCGGACGGCCGCCATGGGCACATGGTGAGCCGTCCTCCCCGGGCCTGCTGGGTTTCGGGGGCCGCTTCCTTCGGGGTGAGTAGACCGAGGGGGGGAGGCCTCCGGGACTGGGCAGGTCCGGCACCCAGCCACCGCCCTCATTGGGCGGTGAAGGGGATTTGGGAGGGGCGCGACCTTGGGCCTGGGAATTTTAAACCTCCAGCTGCCTCCTGGCAGCTGGTGGGTCTCAGGACGGGGCGTCTCATGCCTGGATTCCGGACGGCCGCCATGGGCACATGGTGAGCCGTCCTCCCCGGGCCTGCTGGGTTTCGGGGGCCGCTTCCTTCGGGGTGAGTAGACCGAGGGGGGGAGGCCTCCGGGACTGGGCAGGTCCGGCACCCAGCCACCGCCCTCATTGGGCGGTGAAGGGGATTTGGGAGGGGCGCGACCTTGGGCCTGGGAATTTTAAACCTCCAGCTGCCTCCTGGCAGCTGGTGGGTCTCAGGACGGGGCGTCTCATGCCTGGATTCCGGACGGCCGCCATGGGCACATGGTGAGCCGTCCTCCCCGGGCCTGCTGGGTTTCGGGGGCCGCTTCCTTCGGGGTGAGTAGACCGAGGGGGGGAGGCCTCCGGGACTGGGCAGGTCCGGCACCCAGCCACCGCCCTCATTGGGCGGTGAAGGGGATTTGGGAGGGGCGCGACCTTGGGCCTGGGAATTTTAAACCTCCAGCTGCCTCCTGGCAGCTGGTGGGTCTCAGGACGGGGCGTCTCATGCCTGGATTCCGGACGGCCGCCATGGGCACATGGTGAGCCGTCCTCCCCGGGCCTGCTGGGTTTCGGGGGCCGCTTCCTTCGGGGTGAGTAGACCGAGGGGGGGAGGCCTCCGGGACTGGGCAGGTCCGGCACCCAGCCACCGCCCTCATTGGGCGGTGAAGGGGATTTGGGAGGGGCGCGACCTTGGGCCTGGGAATTTTAAACCTCCAGCTGCCTCCTGGCAGCTGGTGGGTCTCAGGACGGGGCGTCTCATGCCTGGATTCCGGACGGCCGCCATGGGCACATGGTGAGCCGTTCTCCGGGCGGCCAGTGCGCCATTGGTGCCAGGCTCCGCCTGCTGGCCGCCCGGCTGGGGAGCTCTGGGGATTTGGTTCTTTGAGTTGCTGCTTAATTAGCTCCAGGTTGAACCCATTGTGCTTCTTGGACCTGAAAGAGGCAGTAACTCTTCCTTAGCAAAACTTGTAATCACTAATAATTCTGAGCACCAAATACCAGTCATGCAGAAGCTATGGCTTGGGGCTTGCCCTGCACAAGTAGCTCCAACAGTTGGCCAATGTGTCAACTGGTAATGGAACAGAGTAGATTAGGCACGACTGAGCAAACCTTAGCCCACAAGTAAAACTAGAAACCAGGAGGGAGCAGAGGTCATGCCGAGCTAGGCTCTTGTACCTGCTGGTCTGTGGGAGCCTGGGACGCTGAGTCACAGTGTCTAAGGCAGAGTTCGGGACAGGGGAGGGGTTATGCCAAGCTGAGTCAGAGCATCCATTGGCAGGCATGTGATCTATGCCTGGGAACGGACCCGGTTGGGGAGCAAAGGGGACAACCCTAGCTGGGCTGAGGTTCCCACCAAGAGGCGCGTGGCCTGGAAGGGGGCTGCGTTCTGATCTGGAAACAGTTGTAGTCTCCCTTGGCACAAGTGTGGACTGGGATTGGATGCACCGAACTGGGCCGGACCCCGACTCCCCCTGGTGTTCTGGAGGACCAGGGCAGATGTGGGATGGACTAGGCAGGGTCTCAAACCCCTACTGAGCCATGTGTGAGCCATACGTGGGTATGGACAAACCATGGCTGGGCTGGAACATCCAACAGCAAGCACCAGATTGGGTTGAAGGCCAGTCAGGAAAAGCCACAGTTCCTGCTATGACAGGAGGTGGACTGAGTAGGGTTGGCTCATGGACCCACTGGTAAGCGTGAAACCTGGCATTGGGAGAGGTTCTGATGGAGGAGCCTGGGCAACTCCTCTGGCAGGACACAGACCCAGCAGGTAAACGCAAGAAACATGATAGGAAACAGCCCAGAAAAGGCCATGGAAACCTACCCACTGGCATACAGTTGGCAGACGTGGGGGCAAGACCAGGCTGAATCTGTCCACATCATCCACTGGCAAATCCAGGCACCAGTGTGGGTCGACCCAGGGTCGGTCGCAACAAAGACTAGTGCACATTATGGAATGCCGAGGTGAGGTTGCCTGTACCAGAAGGGACCGCAGCGCCCAACCAGCCTGAGAACAAGAAAGGAAGTGGGCAGAGCTGGCAGGGGAATAAGGGAGGGTTCCTTTGCTGGACAGCTACTTCCGCAGGAGAGCATGGGCTGGGATGGGGGCAGACCAGACTAGGCAGAGCTACCACACCTGTGCGCCTCATGTGGACTAGATCAGGGAAAAGCCAGGCTGGGCGGATTATTCCTACTGGTGCAAACAAAATTAAAGTGGGCGAGGTTTGTTTGGGCAGCATCAACTGGAATCTGGGAGTGGGAGAGGCCTGGGAGGGAAATAGTGGGCTCATCCCTCTTGGGTTACCACTTCCACGGGAGGACATAAAACTAAGACAGCGGCTGGGGTGGAATGGGATGTGGGACAGACTGGATTACTGCTACACTTACTGGCAAACCAGGGTAGGGGGTGGGCCTGGTTGGGGTTATTGTGGGTCGCTCCAACCTAGGCTACAGCTCCCGCTGGTTTATGTGAGGGCCAAGTATGTGCTGGGCAGAACCAGACTGGACTGCAACACCCATTGGCTCCAGTGGAAGACGGGAGTGAACACAGAACCAACCCAGGAATTGCAACCACCAGCTGATTGGAGCGATGGACGGTGCCAGGCCCTGTACTTGTTAGCACATACAAGAAGTTTCTTTGGAGATCTTCCTAATCTAAATGCTGGACTCAGAACCATAACAAAGAAAAGAGCGAAGACAGACCGGGTCAACCAACCATCTAAGCTATGATGGACTATGTCAATCAGTGGATTTTTCAAAGACCTCATAGTGCTTGGAGCGGCAAGATTGACAGCGATTCATAACTGTTGCAATATCAAAACCACTTGAGCAAGAACCTCAGAGCATGCCCTACACCCGGGACTTGGGGAGGGTGGGAAATTGGGTGGGCCTTCTCCCTTAAAACCCCCCTTTTAAACATGAAGGTAACAATATGGAAAACATATTAGTATTATCCAAAAAAAAAAAAAAAAAAAAAAAAAAGAATTAATCAGGATCCCACAAGGACTGCATCCATTCCTTCTTTGGGTGAATCCTCTGAAGATCCACCACCAGGCCCCACCTCTTGAAGGTACCTGCACTTCTCCCATCGCTACCCTGAAGACAAAGTCCTCAGCATGTGAACCTTGGGAGACACATTCAAACCGTTCCCCAACCATAGCAGGAGGAAATAAATTAGATTACCAGCCTGTTTTCCAGCCAGTGTATGAAATGATCCCACAGTGATTTTTACTGTGAATGTCCCTGTTAATTCTCACAGTGTTTGCTCAACTTTTTCTGGGTTTATGCTTCATTTGGATGACATTTTTGATCATTTCTTTTGATTATTTTTTTATGGTAATGTTTGTATTGTTCTTACTGCAGTTACAGGAATTCGGTAAACATTTTGGACTCACTGTTTGATGATTATATTGCTGCAATTAAAGTCTACAGTTTATTTAAAAAAAAAAAAAAAAAAAAAAAAAAGAAGTGGAGCAGCTGGGACTCTAGCCAGGGATCCCATATGGGAAGCTGGAACTGCAGATGAAGGTCTAATCCACTGTGCCACAAAGCAGGACCCTGGATTTCACCTAACTTTACAGACACATTGTATCTTATTTATGCTTAATTTGTTCCTTCTTTGCTTTTCCATATTTTTAAAAATTCAGAAACGTGAGAACACAGGAAGAGCTACAAGAAGATAAGCTTATCTGTAATCCTGCCATGTGAGTTCAGGAAGAGTGTGTGAGCCCCTGATGCGTGACTTCCGCCTGCAGCCCGAGCCCCCGTAAGCCCTGGTGTGCCTTAGCTTGGTAATTGTGACCAACTGTGCAGATCTTTGCTGTTAGACCAGGATAATGAATAGAACTTCAAGTTGTCGTTTTTGCTTTAATTTAAAAAAAAAAAAAAAATATTGAATGAATAGCTTCTGTGAATCTAATTTTCAAATTTCGGAATATATTAAATATGCAAAGACAATCTAGCAAATAATAAACAGTAAGGAGTGAACAAGGCAAAACAAAAAAAAAAAAAAATAGGAAGGATCAAGAATTTACTGAAAGTGGATGAGACCATTGTTTCCAAATTTTGTTCTTCCTATGTCTGGAGATGGGGAAAGAAAGGGGGAAACCATTCCCAGAGTCCCCACAATAGAACCCTGGGATGTGGAAAGGCCATCATATTTTCCAGGGTCCCTGATGTGGAGCTTGCTCCAAGGGTTTTGTTCAAATGAGTTTCATAAGAAATCCTTCTACAGTGCATTGGTTGACATTGCAACTAGAGTTTCCATTAATTCAGATCTTTGGTGTAAATACTTGGCTGAGTTAGTTGTCCAATTTGTTCTGCCCTCCTTCCTCTACTGTGATAATACATGTCCTCTGCAGGCACAATGAACTGCCATGTCCCCCATGTGCATCCGAGCATGCTGTCCACTGCTCCATCTTCAGCAAGTGGTGAGGGCCAGTTCTGACACAGGCACTCCAAGGTCAGATCAGATATCTCACATTTCTCTCCATGGTTGGAGCTCTGAGTACATCGGTTCAGTTGAATGATCCCTAATGAAATTTTATCTGAGATGATCCTTGACTGTTGTGTGCACGTGCCAGTCCAGGGTCCAGTTCAGTGTGTCACCCACATGAGCCTTTGCATATACTGGTGGTTGCAGTTGCTGGATCAGTTTTGTCTCCACTCCATTCTCTTATGCAAACCAGTCAATGTTGTGGCGGAGCCCAACCATGCTGACCACAGACTCAGCATTCAAGTACACCTATTGGAAACTACATCCCAATCAAAGTGACATCCTATAACCCATACTAGGCCTGCCTCCACCATGATTCCTGTGTGTGTTGTGTGTAAGACTGCTCTGTGCCGCAGCCTGGACCAGTGTGTCCCACTCCCTATCCCAGTATCCATGAGTGTCATAGGGTTCTGTGGTCATGTGTAGCTCAGCCCTTTACAGCTCCTAGCTCTTGAGCAAAGCAGTGGAAATTACAGTTCCACAGGTTGAGCCTACATATTCCCCACAGGATCTGCCCCCAGACCTGGTTCTTTGCGTGCTTGTCAGTATCATAGCCCAGTCTAACATTATCTACCCCTTGTATGAAACTTACTGGCAGGAGTGTAATCTATCCCTGCCAGGCAGGCCCCCAGCCCTACCTTTACTGCACATTAATGGATGGTGGTTCATGTTAATCCATGTTAACCAGCCCAGCTCAGTGAGCATGTGCACCGGTCTGACCCAGAAAGATCCTCTATTGGCCCCTCCAAACCACTAGTTGTTAGCTCCCTCATTAACCTGCAAGTACAGTGTCTGCCTGTAGAAGTCCATCAGAAGTCATTCCTCACCTGCAACATACTCCTTCAGTGGTCCTGCCTTCCACACATCTCTGTACCCCCTTCCCTGAGCAAGCTACAATCCCTGCACCTGGGAGTGCATGGGTTCCACAGCCTAGTCTTCTGAAGCCCAGTTTAACAGTGGGGTTGTGTGCTGGCCTGGAAGTCTGTCCACCAAGTAGTGTCCCAAGCTCCTGTCATGTGTGCTGGCCTGAGACCTTGTCTCTCCACCAAACCAGGATCCAAGCCCCACTCAAAGTTCTCCAGACCCAGTCCACCAGCAGACCATGACAGCATGCTAAGCTAGGGCTCTTCCCTCCCCTCCTCCACAGCTCCTACCCTCAAGCACATGAGAAAATTCCCAGGATTGTTTTGCCTGAATGGGCATGATCTCCTAGGGTCTTTAATGCTCCCAAAAGTGCCATCCCCTCTTATTCTGCAAGCCTGCTTGCCCAGCCCCCATAAACCCACTGCCTTGGTGTCAGTCCAAAGGTGGAGGATGCCAGGCACCAATCTTATGGTTTAATAATTGACGATTTTAGGGCAAGATAATAGGCTTGGTTCCTTCTGAGGTGTCTCTCCCTGGCCAACTCACAGCCTCCATCTTTCTACACACTCACATTGTGTTTTCTTTGTTCATGTGCATTCTTTTCTAAAGGAAACCAAGTCAGTTTGCAACAGGATTTCACAGTCAGTGTATTATCTGCTGCTAATTGACTTTTTAAAATTTCTTTTTATTGGCAAGACAGATTTCCAGAGAGGAGAGCAGAGTGAAAGATCTTTTAGCTGCTGGGCTACTTCCCAAGTGGTTGCAAAGGCCAGACATGAGCCAATCCAATGGCAGGAGCCCAGAGCTTTTTCCAGGTCTCCCTGCAGGTGCAGGGTCCCAAGGCACTGAGTCATCCTCTACTGCTTTCTCAGGCCACAAGCTGGGAGCTGAAAGGGAAGTCAAAAAGCCATGACAGTATCTGGCACCCACTTGGTATCCCAGCCCATGCAAGGCAAGGATGTTAGCAACTAGGCTACCACACCAGACCCAACCAAGTACCTTCTTAAAAGTGTTGTCCTACATTAGAGTCACATTGGTGGTCTACCTTTCATGATACAAAATATTGGGAGGCACATTTCTGTCCATAGCAGTTGGATAGGACACAGTGATCTGCACTGAAAACAACACCCATCTCTGAGGAGAATGTTGTTTCAAATTAATGCTATGATTGCCCTTAGATTCATTTCTTTATTTCTGTGCATCTGTTTATTTTTAAAGATGTGTTTATTTTTATTGTAAAGTCAGATTTACAGAAAGAAGGCGAGACATAGAGAAATATCTATTATCTGCTGGTTCACTCCTCAAGTGGCAACAATGGCTGGAGCTGGGCTGTTCACAAGACAGGAGCCTGGAGTCAGGAACTTCTTCCAGACCTCCCATGTGGGTGTAGGGTCCAAAGATTTTGAGCTGTCCTCTACTGCTTTCCCCAGCCAGAAGCAGGGGGCTGGAAGGGAGGTGGAGCAGCCAGGTCATGAACCAGTGCCCACTGGGATCCTGGCACATGCAAGATGAGGACTCTAGCCACTAGGCTACTATACCAGGACCTGTTTGTTTCATTTCAAATTTTTGACTGCATACTCACACACACACATAATAATGACACTTGCATATTCATATATGTACAATTATGAAATAATTGAAGATTGTGTGCAGGTAATCATATGGTAATCCACAAAACATGAAGTAGAAAGAATAACCTAAATGAACAGATGTGCTATCCATTATTTAGATTTTAAGGTACAAATTCTCAAAATTTGATGAAGTAAGGGCTTCAAAACAATATATTGCTGTCCTAATGAATGTTCAGAATGACTAATGTTTTGCTAGGTTTGTTGACACTTTAAGTCAGTGTTATTGGAAAGCAGTATTTGGGACTAAATGAAACATGGACTGATGCATTTACAAAAGCATGAACCTGAAACCACTGTAGCACAATTTTAGCTAATGTTGAATGTTTTCTTACACCATCTGCTAAACTAACTGAATAATAAATCATAATAATAAATCAAAGCTGGTTTATGCTGTTTTGTAAGCAATTGCATTAGTCAAATTTTCAAATTTGTCATAGGTTTATTTGTTAACATGTATTGATATTACCAGTTTAGTGAAGTGGGGTGACATTTGCAAGATTAAAATATTTTACATATTGCATTTGTAAGGTTAAAAAATTATGTTTTTAGGGCCCGGCGCGGTGGCGCAAGTGGTTAAAGGTCCTCGCCTTGCACGCCCGGGATCCCATATGGGCGCCGGTTCTAATCCCGGCAGCCCTGCTTCCCTTCCAGCTCCCTGCCTGTGGCCTGGGAAAGCAGTCGAGGACGGCCCAAAGCTTTGGGAACCTGCCCCCATGTGGGAGACCCGGAAGAGGCTCCTGGCTTCGGATCGGCATAGTATCGGCCCGTTGCGCTCACTTGGGGAGTGAATCATCGGACGGAAGATCTTCCTCTCTGTCTCTCCTCTCTGTATATCCGCCTTTCCAATAAAAAAATAATAAAAATAAATCTTTAAAAAAAATTATGTTTTTAATATATTCAAAGCCTCCAAAAACACAAATAATGTGGATCACTAATTTAAGACATATCTTTGAATTTAATATTTTACCTTGTATGTCCTACTTGTGTGCCAGTTAGAGACATGTCAATTCTCAGTATGCAAGCACTCATGAGAGAGTGAAAGTACAAAATGACCCTCCATTCACCAGTTCACTCCCACCACGATGCCATGGTCTCCAATTCCAGGCTTGGCCAGGTCCAATCCAGGAGCAAAGAATCCCATTTGTGTCTCCCATGTAGTATCAGGGGCCCAATCCCTGACATCATTTCATGGCATTTCAGGTGTATTATTGGAAAGTTGATGAGAAATAGAATAGCTGGTAGAGAAACTGGTTCTGAAACAGGATCCCAGCATCACAACTTAGGGGCTCAACCTGTTATTTCTCCATGACAACCCTGAAAAAAAATTTAAGGAAAACTTCTTATGAAGCTTCTCGAAATGGTGTCAAAGAGGCAGCAAATGTAAACATATTTGAAGAAAATTCAAGATTTGATCAAAGCAAGGAGACTCAGTGTTACTTGATCCCCAAACTGGTTCCTTCCTCCCTGACATGACCAGGTCAAGTGCGAACTGCACTCCAGGGAATTGCAGCTGAAACACAGACCTCCACCTCCTGCTGACTGCCAGCAGATGACATCTCTGCTTTGTCTGTACTCAATTGTCTGTTGCCAGAACCATGCTCAGGCTGAGTGGTGCTGAGAGGAATGGGCCCAGGGCCTGCCAGGGTGATGAGGCTCTTTAATGCTCCTGAGGACACCTAGATACCATCTTCATCATATGCAGTGTCCACTGTGGGTGAATCTATAGAAGCAGCACATTTGGATTGGAAGTATTAAAGGTATAAGGGAGAAGTCCAGAGAGGACTGGACTTCCTCTCTTTTCTTTTCTTCTCTTTTCTTTTTTTTTTTTTAATAAATTTTTTCAAAATATGTTTTTACTTGAAAGCATTACAGATAAAGTAGCAGAGACAGAGAAGTATCTGGTGGTTCACTCTGTAATGTCCTCATTAGCTGAAGGTGGGCTGGTCCTGGTTGGGAGCTTGGAGCTTCTCCTAGTTATCTGACATGAGTTCAGCGGCCCAAGTACTTAGACCATTGTTCACTGATTTCCTAGCCATTAGCAGAAAGCTGGATTGTTAGTAGAGCTGCTGAAGTTGAAGCAGCACCTATATGGGATAACAGCACCGATGATGGATGCTTAGCCACAGGATGCTGGTGCCATATTTTTGCATGCTCTTGTTTTAGAGCACAGGACAGGACAGAGAGCACAGAGAGAGGGTACTCTCAGAAGCTGGTTCCCTACCCAAAATCTAGTTGCTCATTAGGCTAATTTGAAACTCAGAGCAAATGATGCAGATAAGGCAGCACAGTAAGTTTAGCAAGTGATTTGTATGCGTATATTTTCTTTCAACAGGGCTAAAGTCCTCGTCTTGCATTCAACAGGATCCCATCTGTGTGCTGGTTCTAACTCCGTTGTCTGCTTCCCTTTCAGCTTCTAGCTTTTGGCCTGGGAAAGCAATGAAATTGATGGTGGTGATGATCATAATGGAAAAACCATGAGTTCAATTTATAAATTTTCTAGATGAGTTCTTAGTTGATAATTTGGCATTGTAAAATGATAGGATGAATTATTTCAAAAATTTCAAGTATGTAATATGTCAAACTCCACACCAAATTTGATTTTATTCTATATGCTATGAAACATTTATATGTTGACATTAGTATAAATGTAGCAGTAATGAATGGTCACACATAGATTAGCTGAATTACAATGATTGTTTAAGGCACAAGAGCTCTTGGGGGAAGGTGATAAAATGTGTTTTTCTTTTTAAGAGTAGGATTATAATATGAATTAAATATTTACTACTTTATCATCATACTAATCAAAGGTATACAAGAATATTTTAGTAGTAATGAGTAACAGGACTAAACTTTGGGGCTTGCATTGTGGTATAGAGTGCAAGACTTCTGTTGGCATACTGCATAGCAGTTACGGGGGTAAGGAAAATCCCAGAGCCCATGGAATTTTATCATAAAATTACCAATAAAATAGAGGGGAGGGAAAAAGTGCCTACGTACTTGTAAAAATATAAAGTGTAGAAGTGTTTTCATGAAATTGTCTTAATTGAATTTGAAATGTAATTCAGTATTGTTCACCAAGATATATCTACAAATCAACCTAAAATATGTACTTTTAGATACAGTATGTTTTTGCAATCATTTTTATTAATACAATATTTGTTTGAAAGGTAGATAGCAGAGAGGAGCGAGATGTTCCATCAGCTGATTGTTTTACTCCCAAGATGTCAGGGCCCTGCCATGCTTAGCCCAGCAACAGGAACCCATCTAGATACCCAGGGGGTTGTTGGAACCCATCCACTGTGTTCCAGGCACAATAGCAGGATACTGCATTGGAAGTGTTACATAGCCAGTAGACATAAGCAAGGCATATGGGGATCAGATGTGATCTGTCCCAAGTCAGAAACCAACCTCCTGTATCATGACATTCACTTCTCCAAGTCTGATGGTTTTCTCTGGCTGTTGCCATATTGTAGCTATTTAATGAGGGACAGTGAAAACAGTTTTCAAACTATGTTGCTGTCATATTTATGGATGTCCTATGGGCTAAGGCAAATTCAGTGGCAAGGTCAAGTGTCATTGTGGGTTTAGGAACTGGAAAGTATCATTGAAGTCTTAAGAACTTCCCTTTGGAGCAATTACTAGAAGGCTGATTAGAGTAAATGTGTTTTATAGCCATTTTTCATATATAGGTTTACACAGAATTCCTCTGACTCAAAGATGTTTGCCTTCTGTGCAGTTTTTAGTATTAGCAGCAAGAACTGGAAGTCCTTATATGGAGTCCTGTGCAGCTCATTAGTAGAAATAGAGAAATCCTTAATACCATCCCAGCATTTTTCTGTAGCATAAATTTGATAATTTTTGTATAGTATGTTGTAATTTGAATAATAGTAGTTGAAAAAATAAGTTAGTGCTTGACACTAACATTATTATTTTAATATTCATATTTTCATTGTAAAGTCAGATTTACAGAGATGAGAGAAAGCTCTTCTAATAGCTGGTTCACTCCCCAAGTAGCTGCAGTGACTGGAGCTGAGCCAATCTGATGCCAGCATCCAGGTACTTCTTCCAAGTCCCATATGGATGCAGTGTCCCAGGGTTATTGGCCATTCTTGAATGCTTTCCCAGGCCTAAGCAGAGTGCTGGAACAGAAATCTAGCAGCCAAAATATGAATCAGTGGCCATGTGAGATCCTGGCCAATACATGGTGAGGAATTTAGCCACTAGGCTATGGTGCCAAGCCCAGTAACAGTATTTTAAAATCAGTAGTAGTTGTTTGCATTAACCAAATGATAACTTGAATTTAACCACAGCCAATTATTGACATTGTTGATAGGGTTCAATGGAAGCTCTCCTGGCACTTGTAAAGCACCGTTCTTGCCCAGGGAAGCTGATGGCTATTGTGTCTCCATCCATTGTGTCTGCCTCCATGTTAACATTGCTTAGCACAGTAGGAACCATTAAGGAGACTAGAGACAAGCAAGACCGATTCACAACTCCCTTTCTCCACCTTCTCTTGCAGGTGTTTCACTGCAGCGCACGGCATGCTTCCCCAGCTGAAGAACACCAACACGCCTTCAGTAAGTTGTTTGTTTACTTCTCAGCTTGCTTTACATTGTATTTGAGGAGCTTTATGATGGTTGCTAAACTATAGTAAAAAAAACAAGTATGAGAGAAAGAAGGTAAAATTGTCATAACTCAGATATTGGAGCTGTCAAAGCTGATTGAAACTTCCTCTCCAGGTTTTCTGATGCCATAACAAGACAGGGTTATTTTTACATGATTCAAATTGAAATGAAGAATTTGTTCATGATTGTAGGGTATGAAGTTTGAAATGGTGTTTACTGATGTACATGATAACATGAAAATTGTTTAATACATAAATGAACATAAACACTCAACATTTTGGAGTAGTATGAGTTTCCAATTATACAAAACAAATTGTATAAACTTTCCAGTTTTGCGTATTGGAATTGCTGAAATTGTGTGATGCCTAACAACATCTGCAGGTTACTACATTTATGAGCTGCTACAGGAATGTGTGGAGAACAAACTATGCTGCATGTTCTTTTATTAAAGATTTAAATGAATGCTATTTATTTATTTTAAAGACTGAGTTGCAGAAAGAGAAGGAGAGACAGAGACAGGCATGTCTGCTATCCATTGATTGATTCTCCCAGTGGTCACAATGGTCAGGGCTGGATCATGTCAGAGCAGATCCAGGAAGTCCATCAGTCTCCCACTCAAGTGCTTGAACCATCTTCCACTGTTTCCAATTCACATTGACTTAGAGCTGGATTGGAAGTAAGACAGATGTTAGCTTAGCCTGATCAGCCACTGCTCATTTCCTATTGCAGGTTCTTTCTTTCTTTCTTTCTTTCTTTCTTTCTTTCTTTCTTTCTTTCTTTCTTTCTTTCTTTCTTTCTTTCTTTCTTCCTTCCTTCCTTCCTTCCTTTCTTTCTTTCTTTCTTTCTTTCTTTCTTTCTTTCTTTCTTTCTTTCTTTCTTTCTTTCTTTCTTTCTTTCTTTCTTTTCCATAAAATTTATTAGTTTGAAAAGCAGAGCTACTAAGAAAGAGAGATGGAGAGGCATCTCCCATCTTCTGCTTCACTTCTCAAATAATCAGAATGACCAGAAGTGAGGAAATCTAAAGCCATGTGCCAGGTGTCTTGTCCAGGTCTCCAATTAGGTTACAGGTATCCAAGTGCTTGAGCCATCTTCCACTTTCTTTCCAGGCCTGTTTTCAGGGAGTTGGATCTGAAGTGGAGCATGCAGGCTATGAACCAATGTCCATATGCAATGGCAGTGTCTTTATTTGCTAAGGCACAGGGCTGGCCTTTTTTATTTTATTTTATTTTATTTGAAACATAAAGTTGCAGAGAAAAGGTGGGACAGTGAGAAAGAGATCTTCCATCTGTAACTTTACTTCCCACATGGCTGCAATGGCAAGAGCTATGCCAATCCGTAGCTAGGAGCCTCTTTTGCATCTCACACAAGTTTGCAGATGTCCAAGGATTGAACATCCTCTCTTGCTTTCCCAGGGCAAAAGAAGGAAACAAGATTGGAAGTGCAACACTCAGGATATGAACTGCTTTCATGTGGGAAGCTCAGCCCACCATGCCACTGCTCAGTTCACAGATCCTGACAGCTTTAAAGGGAAATACAGACAGACCATGGAAACTCTGACATCCTCCCTGTTTCTTCCAGGTGTTCCTTGTAGTGTTTCCAAAGTTTGTGAAAAGGTTAAAAACATAGGCAGACCTCTAGTACCATTTTTGGAAGATTTATTTTATTTTTATTGCAAAGTTAGATATATAGAGAAGAGAGACAGAGAGGAAGATATTCTGTGCAATGATTGACTCCCCTAGTGACCGCAATGGCTGGAGCTGACCCAACCCAAGGCCAGGACTCCACAGACTCTTCTGGGTCTCCCATGTTGATACAAGGATCCCAACGCTTAGAGCTGTCCTCGACTGCCTTCCTAGGCCACAGGCAGGGAACCAGATGGGAGACATGGCCACTGGGTTTAGAAGCAGCACCTATATGAGATCCCGAGGCATTGAAGGTGAGGGCTTTAGCCACTAGGCTACCATGCCTGGCCTTCTCTGGTTTTCAAGTAACTAAATCTTTCAGAAACAGGGAGACAAACAAGCCCTCAAATGAGAAGGAAACTCATATTTCATTAGGAAATTTTTTTTCCAGTGTGATTGTACTTGTAGTATGGACTTATTGGATTATTAAGATTTTAGCATTTACTAATTTGGAAAAGCATTTAGTTTTCACATTCTTAAATTTCTACTGAAGTCTGCAGTTACACTTGTTTCACGCTACTTACTCTCATTCCACATGGCACTGAATTTCCAGTGCTTTCATCAGAGTGTCTTATTAATGGAGTTCTTTCCAAAAGTACATTTTTGCATTCTCAGCCAGATGAAATGGAATCTCATTCTAGTATTCATTCCATTTATATTTGATTTAAATTTCTACTTTGGGCCCGGTGCAATGGTGCAGTGGTTAAGGTCCTCACCTTGCATGCCCGGGATCCCATATGGGCACCAGTTCTAATCCTGGCAGCTTGCTTCCCATCCAGCTCCATGCCTGTGGTCCAGGAAAAGCAGTCGAGGACGGCCTAAAGCTTTGGGACCCTGCACCCATGTGGGAGACCTGAAACAGGCTTCTGGCTTCGGATCGGCATAGCATCGGCCGTTGTGCTCACTTGGGGAGTGAATCATTGGACGGAAGATCTTCCTCTCTGTCTCTTCTCTCTGTATATCTGCTTTTCCAATCAAAATAAATAAATCTTTTTAAAAAATGAAAATAAAAATAAGATAAATTTCTATGTTGCAGTTAAAAAGTTTTCAAATATCATGACACAAGAAGTTCCATGTTTTGTTCAAATTGACAATTTTGTCTTTCAATCTCCATGTGACCTTAACAGCATAAAAATACCCCATTTGGTAAAGCAATGATCAAAGAACCTTAGTACATAGTTCTCAGGAAGTAGCCATTAGGAAAATGTAAATCAAAATCCCAATGAAATACCATCTCCACCTTGTCAAAATGCTATTAATATTTGGAAGAAGTAGTAACAAATGCTGGTGATGATGTGAAAAATGGGAACTTTTGTGCAATGTTAATGGGATAATAAATTAATTTCGTCCTGTGGAAAATAATATAAAATTTCTTAGATGATTTGAAATAAGCTTGTTGTATGATTGAGTGATCTACTATTTATATATTCTGAAAGTTTTGAACACATTGTATGAAAGAGATACCTCTAGCCATTTTGTTTATAGTAGCACTGTTCATAATACCCAAGTATGGAATGAATCAAGGTGTCCATCATTAGATGAATGAATAAGGAAAACATAGTATATATGTACCATAGGCTGTTATTCAACTGTGAAAAACAAAACTCTGTGGATTCTAAAAAAGTGAGTGTAACTAGAGGGCATGATGTTAAGAGAAATATCTTAAATGTAGATAGGGAATTATGACCATCTGTTATGTAGAGTAGTGGAGAAGGAGATTGTGACCCTAGAAGGTCAGTGAGCATAGGATTGCAACTGATAGGATAACATTAATATGAAAACTGAATGTAGCTGAGCAGAGAACTGAATGAGATACTGAGTAGTTATCATTTGTATGAGAACAACTGAGTGGATGGAATGTGAATGAGAACACTTGATGAGGTATATAAAACAAAAGAGTTCCAAACAAGGGTATAGAAACAATGGGTTCCTTAGAGAACCCCCTCCCTTATCCTATATGTCCCTCTATAAAGTCTATAAAGTCTGATGCCACAAATAAACTTTGGCTATTGACCACCAGTCAGCAGTCCATGCATGTCATTATCGTCTCCATGCACCAAGTCCATTGCTGATGGACAACTAACAGAGTAGCTTAAAAAATCAAAAGCAACAAAAATAAGAAAGGAGGAAGATGGCCAACGTAGGAGGAAGGCTGAGAGTGAGCGTCTAGTGAGAGAGGGATAGAACGCTACAGAAGCAGCAAAGAGAAACAGCAGGGAACCGCAGGGAGAGGTCCGTGAAGCTCCCTGGGACAGTGTGGAGCCAAAAAGATCCACACAACTCGGAAGAACAACGAGAACGGAGCAGGGCAAAGGCAGAGAAACCGACATCCCACGCCAGACCTGCTGAGTCACTTTTGAAAACGGCCTGACGGGAGACGCGGCCAGCTCGGAGGCGGGGAGATCAGGGGGATCGTCCCGGCGGGAGGCCTCGACAGCGGCGGAGGCAGACTGCAGCGGCCGGACGTTTGGTGAGCGGGGGGGGTTGACGTGGCAGCCTTCGCATTCCTCGACCCCTGCTGAGGTTACAGCCTCTGAGATCGCGGGGCAGGCAGCCTGAAACTGTCGGGTCTGTGCCTTGGGAACTACGCTCAGTGGTGTTGGTGGCTGAAGGGGCCCTGGGAAGGCGCCTCGGTTGTTCTTGCGCTGAGGGGGCCAGTGCGGCTCGGTGCGCAGAGGCAGCTGGCAAGGGTCTGGAGTCCCCCACATCCTGCCTGGTGGAGGACACGGGAGGACTCTGAACGCTGCACCGAGCGGACTGGGCGGCCCCGCCTGCAGCAGCCGCCTCCGCAGCGCAGGTGTCAGGTGTCAGGAGACCTCTGAGATTTGGGAAGTGTAGCGCTGTGTGTCCCTGACACGCAGGTACCACTCCCATAGAGTGAACTGCTCACTCCTCGCCTACCATCCCGCAGTTCTGAGTGTGGGCGACCCACCAGGAGAGCTCTGAAAACTCCAGCACCATACTCACACGGTGCGAACCTGCCGTGAAGTCATTATAACAGGGCGCCTGGGCCACTCCTCCGCTAAGGGCCTGTGTGGGGGAGCCACACGGGAGCAGGGGCTCTGAACACCCACACACCACGAGTGGTGGATTCACTGCACAAGAGCCACGCCTGGAAAGTGCCTCACCCACAGTCCCGTGTGTGGGAGACGCACCAGGTGGGCTCTGAAAAACCCTGCAGTCCCTGACACGGAGAACGCAGGGAGAAAGCACATAAAACCTTCTAAGCCCTGTGGATTCCCGTGCAGGGGGCACACCCAGAGAGCGCCTCCATCCCTCCACGCCCTGGGGTGTCACACCTGTAGAAGAGGTGCCCAGAGTGTGCCTGGAATCCACTGGGCCCCAAGGTGGTGCTCTACAGCCCGGGCCCTGAGAACGCACCAACGGTGCCTTGAAAATTACCACGCCTGGCAACACCACGCCTGCAGGCTCCAATCTCTACAGGAAAGCACCTGACAGCCCCTCAACACACGGGTCCATTTGCCCCACCAGAATACACCAACGCAATGGGAAAAACCACCAGAAAGAGTTGTGCTCCAGATGAAAGAGCCAGCACCCCACCAAACAAGGGCCAAAAGCCATTATCAATATCGACGATACGAGATGAAGACATGGAAGTGTTACCAGCAAAGGAATTGATGAAAATAATGCTAAAATTTCTCAGAGACGTGGACACAAAGCTGGAAGACTTCCAGAACCGCATAATCACCGAAATACAACAAATCAAAACCAAACTGGATGCCCAAGATAATAAGATTGAAAGCCTCATCAACAGAATAAATGCGGCAGAGGAAAGGATCTCTGAAACAGAAGACACACAAAATGAAGGTGCCCAACGAATTAAACAGCTGGAGACAAACCTCAGCAAAACTAATAAAATGATGCAAGAGATGAAGGATTACCTTATAAAATTGAATATTCGGATCATCGGCCTCCCGAGGGAGTAGAAAGAGAATCTGGGATGCAAGCAGTGCTTGATGAAATTATACAGGAAAACTTCCAAAACACTTGGAACACGAATCCACCCCACATACAGGATGGACAGAGAACTCCCAACAGATATGATCCAAAGAGATCTTCACCCAGACACACGGTGCTCAAGTTCTACTCCAATGAAGACAAAGAAGGAATCCTGAGACAAGTACGAAGTAGAGAAAAGATCACATACAGGGGAAAACCCATCAGAATCACTGCTGACTTCTCCGAAGAGACCCTACAAGCAAGGAGAGAATGGACAAAGATCTTCCAAGTCCTGAAACAAAACAACTGTCAACCAAAAATAATCTACCCAGCAAAGATCTCATTTGTATATGAGAACGAAATCAGATACTTCAATAGCAAAGAAAAACTAGAAGAATATGTCTACACAAAACCAGCTCTGCAAAGTCTCCTTAGAAATGCGCTAGTCCCGGACAAAAAGGAGGCAAATCACAAACAAAGTTGGCAAATAAGAAGGTCTCCAAACTAAAGGCCGCACAAACAAGACAATTACATAGGCAACAACACACACACAACACAATCACATGGCAGGGCAAAATTGCAACCTCTCAATTTTAACTCTCAACACAAATGGTCTAAATTCACCAATCAAAAGACAGAGATTAATAGAATGGATCATCAAACAAGACCCAACCATCTGTTGCCTACAAGAAACGCATCTAACCAGAAAGGATGCAAAGAAACTGAAAGTGAAGGGATGGAAAAAGATATTTCACGCCAATAGACGAGAAAAAAAAGCTGGGGTAGCTATCCTAATTTCAGACGAGATAGATTTCATTCTAACTAACATCAAAAGAGACAGGGAAGGCCATTTTATACTGGTGAAAGGAAAGATCCATCAAGAAGCAATCACCATCATTAATGTTTATGCACCGAATCTTAATGCACCTACTTACGTAAAGCAATTACTTACAGACTTAAGGGAAGACATAGACACCCGCACAATTCTTGTAGGCGATCTCAACACACCTCTAACAACAATGGACCGGTCTACGAAACAAAAACTCAACAAAGAAACAACAGAGCTCACACAAACAATAGAACAACTGGACTTAGTAGACATATATAGAACTTTTTATCCTAAGGCCACAGACTATACATTCTTCTCAGCGGTGCATGGCACCTTCTCCAGAATCGACCACATGATAGGACATAAAGCGAATCTAAACAACTTCCAAAACATTAGTATCATACCATGTACCCTCTCAGACCACCATGGGATGAAACTGGAAATCAACAACTCAAAACTCCCCAGGAAGTATAGGCACTCTTGGAAATTGAACAATATGCTATTAAACGAACAATGGGTCAGAGAAGAAATTAAAGATTAGATCAAAAAATTTATGGAAACCAATGAAAGCTCTGATACAACATTCCAAAACTTGTGGGACACGCCAAAGCAGTGCTACGAGGTAGATTCATCGCAATCGGAGCCTATGTCAAGGCCCAAGAAAGACGCCAAATACAGGAACTAACCTCACACCTCCAGGATCTGGAAAAACAGCAGCAGAAGAGTCCCACGCACAATAGGAAACAAGAAATCATCAAAACAAGGGAGGAGATAAACCAAATAGAAATCAAAAAAACTATACATAAAATCAACAAATCAAAAAGTTGGTTTTTTGAGAAAATAAACAAAATAGACACTCCACTGGCCCGATTGACCAAAAAAAAAACAAGAGAAAGTGAGAATCAATAGCATTAAAGATGAAAAAGGCAACATAACAACAGACACTGCAATCATTAAGAAAATAATTAGAAATTACTACAAAGAACTGTACTCCCACAAATTTGAGGACCACCAAGAAATAGAAAAGTTCTTGGACTCCCACCACTTACCAAAACTCAGTCCGGAGGCAACTGCAGAATTAAATAAACCCATAACCGAGGTAGAGATTGAAACAGTCATCAAGGATCTCCCAACGAAAAAAAGCCCAGGCCCAGACGGCTTCACTACAGAATTCTACAAAACATTCCGAACAGAACTAACCCCAATCCTCTACAAGCTCTTCAAAACAATAGAGGAGGAAGCAACCCTCCCAAACTCATTCTATGAAGCCAACATCACCTTAATCCCAAAACCGGACAGAGAACCATCAGAGAAGGAAAACTACAGACCTATTTCTCTGATGAACATTGATGCTAAAATTCTCAACAAAATCCTAGCCAATAGAATTCAAAAAATCATCAGACAGATCATTCATCCGGATCAAGTAGGATTCATCCCTGGAATGCAGGGATGGTTCAACATTCGGAAATCCATAAATGTTATAAACCATATCCAAAAACTGCAAAACAAGAACCACATAATAGTTTCAATAGATGCAGAAAAAGCTTTCGACAAAATCCAACACCTCTTCATGCTAAAAACTCTAGCCAAAGTAGGCATAGATGGGAAAATCCACAACATAATCAAAGCAATTTATGAAAAACCCAACGCCAGTATCATACTGAATGGAGAAAAGCTAGAACCCTTCCCACTGCGATCTGGAACAAGACAAGGGTGCCCGCTATCACCACTGCTATTCAACATAGTCCTAGAGGTACTTGCAGAGGCCATAAGACAAGAAAAAGAAATCAAAGGCATACGTATAGGAAACGAAGAAGTCAAGCTTTCACTATATGCAGATGACATAATCCTATACATAGAAAAACCAGGAGACTCAATACAGAAACTGCTAGAACTTATACGAGAGTTTGGCAGAGTGGCGGGGTACAAAATTAACGAACGAAAATCAACAGCCATAGTGTACGCAAATAACACCAAGATGGAAGAAGATCTAACCAACAGGATACCATTCAAAATAGCAGAGAGAAGTATGAAGTATTTGGGAATAAATCTAACCAAAAGCGTAGGAGACCTATTCGAAGAAAACTACAAACTATTTAAAAAGGAAATTGAACAAAACCTCAAAAGATGGAATAACATCCCGTGCTCCTGGATAGGCAAAATCAATATCATTAAAATGTCTATACTACCACAAGCAATATACATTTTCAATGCAATTCCAATCAAATTGCCCAAAACATTCTTCACGGAACTGGATACAATGATTCAAAAGTTCATCTGGAAACACAAAAAACCACGAATAGCTAGAACCATCCTGAAAAATAAGAAGTTAGCAGGGGGAATCACAATCCCGGACCTCTGGACATACTATAGAGCAGTGGTTATCAAAACAGCCTGGTACTGGCACAAAGACAGAAAGGAAGATCAATGGAATAGAATAGAAGCACCAAAAGGGAACCCACACAAATACAGCCAATTAATCTTTGACAAAAAGACCAATGACAACTCAAGCAAGTGGGAAGGCCTCTTTAGTAAATGTTGTTGGGACAACTGGCTGATAGCCTGTAGAAACAAAAAGATAGACCCACATCTATCACCATACACCAAGATCCAATCTACATGGATAAAAGACCTAAACCTACATCCAGAAACCTTCAAACTCTTGCAAGAAAATGTAGGAAATACCCTGCAAGACCTAGGAGTAGGTTCCGACTTTCTAAGAAGGACACCAAAAGCAATAGCAGTTGAGAACAGAATAAACAAATGGGACCTCATCAAACTAAGAAGCTTCTGTACAGCAAGGGAAACAATCAACAAAGTAAAAAAGCAACCCACAGAGTGGGAGAAGATCTTTGCACACGATATAGGCGATAGGGGGCTAATTTCCAGGATATACAAAGAACTTCAAAACAACCAAAAAACCAAAACGAACAAGCCACTCAAGAAATGGGCACGGGAAATGGGCAAACATTTCACAAAGGAACAAGTCCAAATGGCAAACAAACATATGAAAAAATGTTCCAGCTCCCTAGCAATAAGGGAAATCCAAATTAAAACATCGATGAGGTACCACCTAACACCAGCAAGATTGGCCCACATAAACAAGAACACCAACGACGCTTGCTGGCGAGGATGCGGGGAAAAGGGAACCCTACTCCACTGCTGGTGGAGCTGCAAATTGGTACAGCCTTTATGGAAATCAGTCTGGAGAACACTCAAACAACTCAAAATCTGCATACCATATGACCCAGCAATAGCACTCCTAGGAATATATCCAAAACACCTGTTTTACGACAAACCAACATGCATCCCTATGTTCATTGCAGCACAATCAGTAATTGCAAAAACATGGAAGCAACCGAAATGCCCATCAGCAGAAGATTGGATAAGAAAGCTTTGGTTCATCTACTCCATGGAATACTACTCAGCTATTAAAAAAAACAAAATGCAGTTCTTTGTGGCTAAATGGGCACAACTGGAAACTATAATGCTAAGGGAAATGAGTGAATCCCAAAAGATTAGATACCACATGTTTGCCTTGATTTAACCTGTAATTTTTGTTTGGTTGTTTGTTATTTTTTGAACCTGTCATTGATACTGTCTCAACCCAGATGTTTCGAAGAATGGAACTTGCATTATTTTTAACATATTGTTTACCCAATACTATGTCAATTAATTCCATAATGTTGTATAATGATACTGAGGCCTTGTTGGGGCTTTTAACTGACCGGATCTTTACTCTGTTAGACCTATCTTCAGACCATAGAAGGTCTCCCCAAGAGGCCACTGAACTTATCTGGACAATAAGACGCTGAACTTTATGCTAGGCATGTGTTTGCAAGCAATGAATCTCAACTGAACTTGAACTATGGTTATGCAACAAGGTGGAGGAATCCACCATGGGGGGAGGGGTATGGGAGGGGTGGGGGGAATCCCCAGCGCCTATAAAACTGTACTACATAATACAATGTAAGCAACAATAATAATAATAAAAAAAAATCAAAAGCAACAAAAATAAGAAAGGAAGAATCAATGGTGTGTATCAGTATTTGTGCAAATTTGATCTTGTCACTTTGATTTATATCTTTGGCAAACAAATTGTTAAGAATGATATTCTACTATAATTTAATGAACTGTGTTTGTAAACTGTGTGATTGAAGCATCTTTTGATTTAATTATATTTATAGCCCTTATCTATTATACTCTGATCATCTTTCTTTTAAGCACTTCATGAAAAATTAGGATCTTAAGTGCAATGTAAATTTAAACCATGTTATTTCAAATGCTTAAGAACACAACAGGAGGTAAAAGGAAGATACAAAGGAAGTATCATTCTGTTGTTAAAATTATGTGTATCAGTTACATCAATTCTGTTTTCATATTAAAATCATTAATAAGTAGCTAGAAAAAAAGACAAAGAAAAAAAAACCCAAATAACTGCTTAAAGTAAAAGGGCTTCTAGAACATATATTAAAAAAACAAAAAACAAAAAACAAAAACAAAACTAGGTTTGTTACAGTGTCTGTTCAACTGGCAGGCTGTGAATGGCTATTAGCTACTTTTTATATAGATTTTTTGTTATTTTGACAATATTTATATAGTTAATTTGGGCAAAAAGTGTAAAGGGCTACAGGAAAGTGGGTAAGACTATTATTTCCATATTGTTTCCTTCATATATCTGAGGTAGAGGGCGATATTGAGGGAGAAGCCCCACCTGGCTTCCCACCCACCCCAAGTCCCGCATGTGGGGCATGCTCCGAGATACTCGTTGAAGTGGTTTCAATAGGTCACCTGTTTTGAAATTGCTGCCAATCTTGCCTCTCCAAACACGATAAGGTTGTTGAAAAATCCATTAATTGAGATTGTCCATTATAGCGTCTCTATTTGCCTGGTATTTTGTTGCCACTCTGTAGCTGAGGTGGTTGATTAACTTGTTCCATCTTCTGTCCCTTCATGGTTAGGGTTCTGAGTCTGGCATTTCAATTGGGGAGATCACGAAAGAAACTTCGTCTGAGGTGTTCCCAGGCCAGATACTTGTATGCATCAGCAAGCACAGGGCCCAGCACAGTCCATCACCCAGTCAGCTGGTAGTTGCAATTGCTGGGTTGGTTCTGTTTTCAGCCCCGCCTTCTACTAGAACCAATGGGTGTTGCAGTCAAGCCTGGTTCTGCACAGCACATACTCGGTCCTCACCTAAACCAGTGGGAGCTGCATCCTGATGAGAGAGGCCCACAATAACCCCCACCAGGCCAACCCCCTACCCTGGTTTGCCAATATATGTGGCAGACCAGTCCAATCTGTCCCACATTCCCCCTGGCTCTCATACATGGAAAATGGCATTGAAGCTTGGATCCATCTAACCAGCTCAACAGTCAAGCCTTCATGGGTGTGGTTGAGTGCCTCTCTGTCAGGCTACCCCAGCCCCTGTCCTAGTTCTCATACCCTCCCGTGGGAGTGGTAACCAAACCTGGCTCGACCCTTACTCTGTTCTGGTGCTCAGATTTGTCAGTGATGACGTTAACTGATTAGCCTGGTCTGCCCCTATCCATGCTTAATGTATGCCAGTGGGAAACTTCTTGAGGCCTGCTCTGGGCTGTTTCCATTCATGCTTCTTGCGCTTACCAGTGGGGTCTGTGTCCTGCCAGAGGAGTTGCCCAGGCTCCTCCATCAGAACCTCTCCCAGTGCCGGATTTTGCACATGCCAGTGTGTCCATGAGCCAGCCCTACTCAGTTCCTGACAAGTTTTCGACCCAAGCTGGTTCTTGTTGTTGGATATTTCAGCCCAGCCATGGCTCGTCCAGTCCATTCCCACATACGGCTCACACATGTTTCAGTAGGGGTTGCGACCTAGCATAATCCGTCCCACTTCTATCCTGGTCCTCCAGGAGCACGAGACAGTGCTGGGGTCTGGTCCAGCCTGGTGCGTCCAGTCCCAGTCCACACTTGTGCCAAGGGGGATTTCACTGTTACCTGATCAGAACGCAGCCCGCATTCCAGCCCTCGTGCTCCTTGGGGGTAGCCTTAATCCAGTTAATGTGTCTACTGAACAAGACCCGTGCCAAAGCTTTAGCATGAACTGGTATTTGGTGGTCAGCATTGCTAAGTGGTAACACATTCTTTAAAGGAAGAGTAACTGTCATTAGGAAACTTTACTACGATGTATTCACCTCGCAGAAACACATCGGGTTCAACGTGGAGCCACATAAGCAGCAATTCAAACCACCAAAATACCAGAGCTCCCCTGCTGGGCGGCCAGCAGTCAAAGCCTGGCACCAAATGGCGCACTGGCCTCCCAAGCCCATCTCACCATGTGCCCATGATGGCTGGCATATGGGATCCGGGCATGAGACTCCCTGTCCTGGGACCCACCCACTGCCGACTATTAGCTACTTTTAATAAGAAGATAGTTCTGTATAAGGCTGTAGTTTGTTTCCCTACTAAGCTGTAGATCTCTGTGTAGGAATTAAAATTCTAGTTTAATTAAAATATTATTTCATAAAAAGTAAAACAAAGAGTATGAAGGATTTTAACATGTAAATACTCAAAAGTGATAAAAAATTATGACATGTATGAATATATATTTAAAATTATTGGATATATATAATTCTAGTATAATTTGCAGGAAATATTTACTGTTTTATGCAAGTTCAGTTTAAAAATATTTCCAACTTATTATTTTTTCTTGTTGGAAAAAGAAAACTGAATGATATTATTGCTTTATATGATTTGTAAATATCACTATGTTTGAGAAAGAATAAATTATTAAAAATGTCCTCATTGTCATGTGCAATATTAAATATGTGTCTTCTTTATCTACCATGTTATTTAGTTTGTGTATTATTCATATTTGTCTGCAGATTACTGAGTGAACTCATTTTATAACTACTATAACAGACAATGTAATGCAGAATAAGGGAATTGTAGCTTCAGAATTGCAAAACAAAATATACAAAGTAAGATATCCTGATTTGTTTTTACTCTTTGTTGCTACATATATTACAAATAAAGCAGCATCTGTAAAAGATTCAAATTAAACTCAGAAGAATTACACTCACCTTTCTGTTACAGTTATTGAACTGATATTTTGGCTCAGTATTAATAGAGTGATGTCTTTCATTGCAGGTACATTGTAATAATGCCTTCAATAGTTTATTAGAATCTTTAGAGAAAGTGACCTTTAAGAGAATAGTAAGGGATATCCTGTTGTAGTATTGGAGTTGCAAAAGTAATACAACACAAGATATTTTCATTTAAATGTTACTGTATGATGCCATATATATTGTAAATTAAATTGCATCTATAAAAGTTACAAATTAAATATGCAGAAAATGCACTGTTAGTACTTCTATTGAATGATCCAGAGCTGAGGAGACATGTGCTATTACAGGTGTTGGTGTCATTTGAAGATGTGGCTGTGGACTTTACCCAGGAAGAATGGCAGACAATGGACAACACTCAGCGGACCCTGTATAGGGAGGTGATGCTTGAAACCTATAACAATCTGCTGTCTGTGGGTGAGTGAAACTCTGTCATGCCCAAACAGGATACTTCTGTATAGATGACAAATGAAAGATGAGTTTACAAAGTTTATTAGTTGTTATTGCTGCTAGTGATTTTGCAGTCTACATTTTTTTACATTAACAGGGTACTCCATGAGAAAGCCTGATGTGATCTTTAAGCTGGAGCAAGAATCAGCACCATGGATAGTGGAAACATCTGTCTACCAGGAACTTCCAGGTAGGTCAGCACATAGTGGGCAGGGAAGTTGGTACTTCTCTCAGTACCTGTTGACTGGAATTCTCTCTGATTTTTGTTGTAAAAAAATTCTTTCTAAAGAACAGCAGATGAGACACAGGCATTCTACAATCTCCATGTGTAGGTTTATTCCAGCAATGCCTTTCAAAATTTGCCAGCATGTAACTTTAAGTATAGAACTGTATATTGGTCTTTTCCATGATGGCAAGCACTTGAGTCATCATCTGCCACCTTCTAAGATACATTTTCATGCAGTTGTATTTGAAGCAGAGTAGCCAATACAAGACAAACTGGCATTGATAAAGGATGTAAGATGCCAAGCCTTAGTTTGAATTTCTATGCCACATTTTCTGTCATACTTTTCAGCAAATTAAAATACACAATTCCAAATAATTGAATTGTTTATTTGTAAAAAATCAGATATTATATTAATGCATTCATAAACAACATGTCATGTACAATATAAAGCACATAATGTCCACATTGTACCAATATCAAAATCTGCTCTATCTACAATGGCAACTAACCTCATTGGCTTTACTTGAGCATTGGAAAAGAAACACTGAGATGTGATTCCTTAATATGGTTACTCTTTTCCTCATTTCAGATTGCTACAGAAAGAATGAGCTGCTGGGAACTAATCAGAAAATTCAAGAAATAATCTTCAGGCAAGTTGTAATCACAAGAATTACTTAATAGCTCCAAAGAGTAGCATTGCCACAAAAATGCTTAATATTAGCTCTGGCCATGATTGAAATATGATTTAAATGGGAAATTATGCAAAAGGAAAAAAAGTGAGAAATACAATTTATTTGGTTTTGTTTTTTCCTTGTTTTTATTTGCAGACAAGTTTTATTTGTAAAGTGACCAGGTGAATGTAGAAAGCAGAGGAATGCAATAGCGTTTCTGAGAAAACCATGAGATAGGTTGACTCTTGAATGGAGAGAGGGATTTTTCAGAAGGGTCTTATGTTTTTAAGTGTTCCCTGGCCCTTCCTTGTCTGGACAGAAACCTGTGGGTAAAACATTTCCCATTTGTATATTGTTAACAAGCCAGGAAGTAGCTGCCACTGCACAACTCCAGATGTAACCCTGCCATTCTATGGCTGTTCAGGTCTCAGAGGTAGGAACCCAGGTGAGTGATCAAAATGGGATGGAGAAAAAGTAAAAAAAACTGGTCTTTTCTCAATTCATCTAGGAAGTGTAAAGAGGGTCATACAAAGTCCCAATAGGTTATTTCAAAAGAACAATCCCAAGGGCATAGCATGGTAGCTTAGTGGATAATTCCATTCCTTACTCCTACTGGGGTCCTATATTGGCATTGTCACCTCCTGGCTGGCCTATTTAACATCCATCTCTCTGCTTGTGGCCTGGGGTGGTAGTCAAGAACAGCCCAAAACCTGTGACCCTGCATCTATGTAGATGAGCTAGAAGAGGTTGCTGGTTGCTGGCATTGAATCAGCTGAGCTGATTGAATCCAGCCATTGCAGCCACTTTGGGAGTGAACCAGCACATTGAGGATCTTTTCCTGTCTCTCATCTGTGTATGCCTGACTTTCCAATGAAAACAAGTCAATCTTAAAAAATAAACCCAAGCAGAAATGAACAAATGAACCCAAGCAGAATTTTTGTGGGTGCCAGGAGGATAACCATCCTGACTCATGAGAAAGTAGCTCAGAACTTGGATATAGTGTCAGATGGTTGGCATTCAAAATCTATGAAAGGAATTTCAAGTCACACAGAAAGGAGGCTTCTGCCAGGAGCTGTCAATACTCCCTCAGGAGTTTTCCAAACAGAAGCACCCAGAGACTTGCTACCAAAATGAAAACTGAGGTGATTCGAAAACTGCAAATAGGTAGTTGGTGATTAAAGCCTCTTAAATCCTGAACTGCTGTGCTTACTGTCTCCACTTTCTGAAAGCACAATGCATCTGAAAGTTTAGCAAGAGCTAGGCAGTGGTGGTGGTGGTGGTGTGGCGAGTGGTTAGATGGACCCATATTTATTTTTTTTATTATTTATTTTTAAATTTATTTTCTAAAATTTATTCTTTTATTGATTGCATTGTATTCTGTGACACAGTTTTATAGGTACTGGGATTACCCCACCCTTCCCCTAACCCTCTCCCCATGGTGGATTCCTCCACCTTTATGCATAACCACAGTTCAAGTTCAGTTGAGATGCTTTCATTGCAAGCATATACCAAGCACAGAGTTCAGCCTCTTATTGTCCAGATAAGTTCAATGGCTTCTTGGGGAGACCTTCTCCGGTCTTGAGGTAGAGCCAACAGAGTAAAGTCTCAATCAGTTAAAAGCCCCAACATAACATCAGCAACAATATATAATGTTATGGAGTTAATTGACATAGTAATGAGTAAACAATATGTTAAAATTAAATGCAAGTTCTTAACAACATCCTGTGACTACTTCATCGACCTTTCAACAATTGAAGTCCAAAACAGTTTTAGGAGGGGTGTGCAGAGAAATCTTCAATACCTTGGTGAGGAGTACTTAATCTTTGTGTCCTGCCTAGTAAGGTATGTGTGAGTCCATGCTGACCAAGCTTTCCTTGTTGATCTTTGCCTATCTGTTCTAATTTGTGTGTGTGTGTGTGTGTGTGTGTGTGTGTGTGTGTGTGTGTGTGTTTGGAGAGGAGGGCTCTGGAGCGACACTGATGATCATTGCAGAGAGGGTGGGGACCCAAAGTTGGAACTAAGTAAGGACCAGAGAAAGCTCCTCTGCCTAGTCCCAAAGAGAGTTGACTCTTCCTCTGATTCTGAGGACTACTCAGGGTTCCTGGTTGTTGTTTCGATGACCTTGCGTCCTATGAGGAAGGATTCAGGCTTATTCCATTCTGTGTGGTAGGTCCAAAGGGAGGGGGGTGTCCTCTGAGTTTTCAGCCTCTGAAAGCATTCCAGTTCCCCGTGATCTCTTTGGCAGTTGGGATGTAGTCATTGGTGCCCGTACTGATAGTCCTTGCTGGGGATCCGGGTCTCTCCAGGGTTGGGATAAAAACCTCCTCCTGTTCCCCTGCTCCACTGTGGGGGTCCCCCCTGCTCTGTGCATATGACCACCTGTTAATCGTCTTTTAGGATCACTCTTGATTCCCCCTGTATGTCTTTGTAGTTTTACTATTGTCTAATGCTGTTTAGAATCTATTCTCTATAAGTTACCTTTATGTTCATGATAGGCTACACTACACAGCTTCCTCACACATTCAAAGGAGGTGGAAGATTTCTTTGCTCTTCTGCCCTGTTTCTGAGTAGCACAAGGTTTTGAAAGTATATTAGATTTTACAATTTTTCAAAACACATGTGTTTAGACAGTATTAATTACAGGTTCATCTGAGGAAGATTTACTGTAATTGGGAATCTAGGATTGATTCATGTCCCCAAAGCACTGAGGGTTCAGCATGGAGCTATCTAAGCAGCAAATCAACCAAAATCCCAGAGCTCCCTGGCCATGGTAGCTGACATGTGTGGTCCAGGCCTCAGGTTCTGTCCTCGGGCTCCCTAGACACCATGCGGCAGCTGGCAGTCCAACCCCCAGGCTAAAGTCCCACACCTTCTCAGGATTCCTTCCCCAGCACAAGATCCTAGATGAGCAACGGAATGGCCGAAACCCACTTCACAAAGCTCCGAGACTTACCCCAAAGAAGGGTAGCCTACGGGGCTCCAGCAGGCTCCAGGGCAGCTCCTCATGCACGTGTGGTAGCTTCTGTGTGTGGTCTAGGCATGAGACCCCCTTCCTGGTCCTGTACCCAGCTGCCATGGGGCAACTGGAAGTCCAACCCCCAGGTCCAAGTCCCATCCCTTCCTGGTCCTGTACCCAGCTCAAGCCCCCAGGCGAGCAATGGGATAGCCCAGACCCACTTCACAAAGCTCCGAGACTTACCCCAAAGAAGGGCAGGCCACAGGATTTCAGCAGGCCCAGGGTTGGATGGACCCATATTTATAGAGTCATGCGGTATCAAGGTCCATTTTTTATAGCTTTAGCGAAACTTGATGAAAGGCATACCAGCATTATGCAGTCTTTTCTCTGCTGAGTCAAGACACATAGCTCTGGTCTAAGACCACAATCTTTATCTCATGCCATGTAAGACACACAGCAAAAGTTATCAGGAACACTCAATTGTTCTTTCCTGAGTATACTATAGAAACAAAAATGAAATTAGTTGTACACAAAAGTTTTACCTGCTGAGTGAAAACTTGAATTTGGAAGGCAGTGGGAGGCAGAGAAACATCTTGCAGGGGGGAGATGAGGGGCTTCTCATAGGGAGAGAGGGAGATGCACCATAATGTATTTCATTTTTTTTCCATAGGGAGCCTGGTGAAATGCCATTTGGGAAGAAGTGTGCTTCTAATATCTCTGAGAACAACCTCCAGAGTGGGGAAAGTATCACTCAGCAGAAGATACACATTTGTCAGCAGTCTTTTGAACACAATGGGAAAGAGAAAACTTTCAGCGCAAAGAAGATATTCCTTATGTGTGAAGAAGTGTATACCAAAGACTCGTGTAATAAGCAACCTGTCAATGTGGGAGAAACAATTCAGGTTGAGAAAAAAATGTTTCACAGCAATCTTTATTTTGGAAAACAACAGCAAGCACAACCAGGAGAGAAACTCCACAAACATTTCAAGAGTGAGAAACCTCTTATGAATAAAACAGATGTCAAAGTAAATCAGATAAGCCAAACAGCAAAGAGTCACTATATATGTGGCTACTGTACAAAACCTTTTAGTTGTACATCTTGCATTTCCACCAAACAGAGAAATGACACAGGAGAAAAATTCTTTATGTGCAATGAATGTAAAGAACATGTTTGCCGGAAGTCGGAACTGACAAGATATCAGATCCTTCATCCTGAAGAAAAGCCAAATGAATGCAATGAGCTTGGGAAAGCCATTGAGAAGTCATTATCTCTCAATAGACAACAGAGAATTTACACGAAGCAGAAAACATATGAATGCAGTGAGTGTGGAAAAACCTTTACCAAACATTCACATTTCATTAGGCATCAGAGAACCCACACAGGTGAAAAACCGTATGAATGTAGCCAGTGTGGGAAAGCTTTTTCTGAGAAGCGAGCCCTAATCATTCACCAGAGAATCCACACAGGGGCTATGAAGAGCCAATTCACGAGCCACACAGGGGAAAAACCTTATGAATGTAGCCAGTGTAGAAAAGCTTTTTCTCAGAAGTCAAGCCTAATAATTCATCAGAGAACCCACACAGGGGAAAAACCATATGAATGTAGCCAGTGTGGGAAAGCTTTTTCTCAGAAGCGAGCCCTAATCATTCACCAGAGAATCCACACAGGGGAAAAACCGTATAAGTGTAGCCAGTGTGGAAAAGCTTTTTCTCAGAAGTCATCTCTCATCACTCATCAGAGAATCCACACAGGGGAAAAACTGTATGAATGTAGCCAGTGTAGAAAAGCTTTTTCTCGGAAGTCAAGGCTAATAACTCATCAGAGAACCCACACAGGGGAAAAACCGTATGAATGTAGCCAGTGTGGAACAGCTTTTTCTCAGAAGCAAGCCCTAATCATTCACCAGAGAATCCACACAGGGGAAAAGCCTTATGAATGTAGCCAGTGTGGAAAAGCTTTTTCTAAGAAGTCATCTCTCATCACTCATCAGAGAATCCACACAGGGGAAAAACCGTATGAATGTAGCCAGTGTAGAAAAGCTTTTTCTCAGAAGTCATCCCTAAGCATTCACCAGAGAATGCACAGGGGAAAAGCCTTATGAATGTAGTCAGTGTGCAACAGTTTTTTCTCTGAAGTCATACCTAAACATTCATCAATGAAGCCACTCAGAGGCAAAACCTTACGAATGTAGTGACTGTGGGTCTCAACATATCAGAAAATCCTCACAAGGAAAACTGTTATGAATGTAGTGAGTGTCAGAAAGCCTATTACAGTAAGCTCATGAAACATCAGAGAATCCATGCAGGATAAGAATCACGGATGTAGTGAGTGTGGAAAATGCCTTTGCAGGAAGTCAGGTTTCATCCCACATCAGAATTCACAAAGAAAACATTATGAATGTAGATAGTATGCAGACGCCATTTGGAATCCATTAGTTTTGATTAGATTCAGATGATTCACAAAGGGAAAAAACAGGAAAGTAGTGAGTATGGAAATGCTACTTGCTTGAGCATACTTAATCATGCATGAGAGAACACACATATGGGAAAATCCCTATGAATATACTGAGTGTGGAAAAGCCTTTCCTTCCAGTCAGGTCTCATCTTACATCAGTAAATTCACAAAGATGAAATATAATGAATAATCTGTGGGAAAATGTTAATGGTATTAATATCAGAACAAGTGTGGAAAAATTCATACACAAGCACATTTTGAGTGCAGTAAACTGCATAAGTGCTTTAATAATCAGCATGTCCACAGAAATAAATAAAATACGACTGCAATGACTGAAACATCATTTTTTAAACAATCTTCCACACAGCCATGGGGTTCAGAAATTTAAAAAGCATGGAAAGAGACATTGCCTACCATAAACCTGTCGTCATGGTCTGTCAGGGCTTATAAAGTGAATGAAACAAACATTAGCAAGAGTATAAATAGAAAACTGTAAATGTGCAATAGATGTTGACAAACTTTAAAACTCTTAATTTGTTAAATAATACACATGTAGAGTGTCACAGTATTTCAGAGCACAGGCTATGTGATGCTAAAATATTAAGATGCAATTTACACATGATCCCCCTTTGTTGTGAGGGGAAATTTTGAATGAGTTCTGCTTTCAGATTTTAATGTTGATAATAAATGTTCAGTGCATAACACTTGTTTGACATCCCATCTTCATCATATACACATGTATCTAATGGAGCTTTTTTAGAACCTCAACATTCCACATCCTAGTATAAACTTATAATAGAATCAAAGTTATGAACGGATGCATGTGACAACTGTAATGCTAAAGATCCATCTTTGAAGGATGAATCTTGAGCAGAGTGGAGATTCTCTTGCATCATCTGGACAAACATGGATCATGTTTGGCCACTGTTCTCCTTGAATAATAAGTGTGGGAGATGGCTCCTGGGACTCTGCCTGGTTAGCACATGTAGGAAGCCATAGGAACATGACACTCCGTGTCACCAAGGCAAACTTATGACAGTGTACTCGGCTAACAAAGGCTCCATCTTGACCTGTTGATTGGGTATATAGCCAGAGTGGTGGGCTACATTCCAATCTCTGTCCTTGGAGGAGCTGTGTTAAAACTTCCCTGATAAGCACACTAAAAATTTAGATGTAGCTCTAATCCTGTTTACAAGTCACATGCAATGAACATGCCCCCAGGAATAGCTTTCAGTCCAGGTGCTATCTTATCTTGGCCTACCTGCATGTGGCCTGCAACACAGCTTCTGAACCTTCCTGTGGAATGGGATTTGTGATTTTTTTTTAAAGTATCTGGATAGATAGGCTTGCCTATCAGCCTCTTACAGAGTCATTATTGGGTTGGAGTACTGTCGGGATCATCCTTCGGCATTGTCCTTTTTCCACTCTACATAAGCTTGTAACTTCTTCCTGATAAAGTCTCCCTCACCAGTTAGTCTATGGTGGTTCTACAGCTGAAAAACACCATTGCCTTACCCCTCTCTGGTCTCGGGGCCTGCTGATTAGGAAAATCGTCAAGACTCAACAGGTGTATCACAGAGACATACAAATTGTCTGGCATCAGGCTATCAGGGACCCACTGGATGTTCCATACCCAGGGCTCCTGGGTCCAGCGTCAACATCCCCCTGACTGCAATGGCTTGACTCTCCTCATCATCCCCAGCATGTGTTGCGGCTTGCCTATATGAAGCTTGCCCCCAATAGCACTTCATGCTTCTGTGTGCTGTGACCTATCCAGGCCCATCATGCCCCCTGGCTCAGCACTGATATGAATTGTCTGTTGTGTCCTGATCCAGCCCTGATCCAACACAATATCCTAGTTCTCAGATCTGCTAGTGGATGTCATCAATTGACCCATCCTGGCCCCCTTCTACAATAAGCTAACCCCAGCTTAACACACAAGGCACAGGTGATTTTCTCAGAGTGAATTGGACAGCATGGTGGAGACACCAGGTTTATATTTTTCACATGCAGTAGGTTACTTTCAGGATATCAGGATCCTTGTTAGAGTGGGTTATAATGCATTTTTTTCTTTCTGTGTCTACACCCCATCCAGCATGTTAAACAGTGTGTGCTGTTGCAAAAGTCATTGCAACTTGTGTGATTAAGCCCTTGGTGTACATTTATATCATCTCTCTGGACTAGTGTTTCTCCTCAGTATTAATGAGAAGGTTGAACTTGAAAGTCCCTTGGAACTTTCTGTCTCTTGAGCAGTCTTCTCCCTGGGATGGACATTTTATTTTCATGTGTAAATGGGCTGCAGATATGAGCTCCAAGATTAAGGAGAAATAGTGAAGCCAAGCCATAGTATTTTTCAGTGAATTGAGTAAAGATTTAAGAAAAATTGGATCCCTGCTAATGTTTTTTTAATTTTTTTTAAATCATCTTTTTTTAAATAATCTTAGTTGATTAGGACACAAAGGGTCAAGGGCTACATGGTGAAAGTGGGTAATATCATTGATTCCACACTAATATAATCATTTTCCCTGTATCTGGGATTAGGGGAGTAACAAAGGGAAAAGCCCCACTCAACTTCCCACCCATCCCCGATCCCCAACAGGAGGCGCTCCAAGGGTCCTGCTCAAACAGTCCCAATAGTTCATCAGATCTAGATTGCTGCCAATCTCACCGTCCCAACTGCAATGAAACCTATTCAGAGTCCACTGGCTGACAGTCTCTTGATGGTTGGGGTTCCAAGATCAGCAGTTCAGTTGGAGGGATATCCAAAGAAACTTCACCTGAGATGACCCCAGATCTGATTCTTGCATGAGTTTGCTAGTAAAGACTCCAACACCGTTAGTCACACCAATCAGCTTATGCACATGCTGGCCATTGTGATTGCTGGGTCCATTCAGTTTCCAGCCCCATCATCCTTGTGAACCAAAGGGTGTTGTAGTCTAGCTCGATCCTACCCACTTCATACTCGGTCCTAGTTGAAGTTGGAACTGCAGCCTAGTTGGGGCTACTCCCCAAAACCCCTACCAGTTCTGCCCCCTACCCTGGTTCCCATGCTTGCCAGTATGTACCGTAGGATTGTCCAATCTGTCCCACATCCCATTTAGCACATGTCAATGGACATTGAAGCCTAGTTCAACCTAACCAACCTATTATCCAGCCCATACACCTAGTGGCAGGTGCCTTTCTGTCTAGCCACCCCTGCCCCCATCCTGGTTTTCGTGCTGTGCACTGAGGGTGGTAATCCTGAGGCAGGTGCCCACTATTTCCCTTCTAGGCCACACCCACTCCCAGATTATGCAGTCTCCAGGTGGTTCTGGCATTTGACTTGACAGAATTAGCTTCCAGTGCCAGCCTCTGCCAGCTAATGCTGTGGCTAAGCCCAAACACCCCTCAAACCACTCTAATTTTTACTTGCACCACTTGAAACAATCAGGTCACCATGAGGCCCACAGGTGGTATAGCCCTGCCTAGTCTGAACTGCCCCCATCCAAAATCACGCTTTCCATTGGAATTAGTTATCCAGCAGGGGAGCCCACGTACCCTATCAGCTTTGCCTCCTCCCCGATTGTCACATGTGCTTTTTGGGCGCTGCAACCACATCTGGTACGGCTCATCTCATCTTGGCATTCCTTAATGTGTACTGGTATGTGTTGCAACCAAACCTGGTTCAACCAACACTCTGTTCTGGTGCTCAGATTCGCCAGTGGATGATGTGAACTGGTTCAAATGGTCTGCCCCTAACCCATGCAAAATACATGCCCTTGAGAAATTTCCCATGTTTCTTGTGCTTACCTGGAGGGTCTGTGTCCTGCCAGAGGAGTTGCCCAGGCTCCTCCATCAGAACCTCTCCCAATGACATTTTTTGCGCATACCAGTTGGTCCATGAGCCAGCACTACTCAGTTCACCTCCTGTCCTAGCAGGAACAGTGGCTTTTCCTCACTAGCCTGCAACCCAATCTGGTTCTCACTGTTGGATGTTTAAACCCAGCCACGGCTCTTCCATACCCACATATATCTCACACATGGCTCAATAAGGACTGAGACCTAGCCTAGTCTGTCACACATCTCTCCCCGGTCCTCCAGAGCACCAGATGGTGTTGGAATCTGGCCTGGTTTGGTGCTTCCAGTCCCAGTCCACACTTGTGACAAGTGAGATTACAATCGTATCCTGATCAGAATGCAGCCTCAGTTCCAGCCCATGCGCTCCTTGGTGGGAAACTCAACCCAGCTAGGGTGTCCCGTTATTTCCCCAACCGGGCCTATTCCGAGCCACAGATCAGGTGCAGGCCGGTGGTTGTTCTGTCTGCACTTGGCAGAGCCCCTCACTTGTTCTGGCCCCTTGGATGCTGTGGCTTAGTGCCTCTGCCTCACACAGATCAGTATGTGCAAGGACCTACATTGCATGAGCTGTGCTCCAACCTGATTTCTGTTGTTTCTTACGAGTTAAAGTTTGTTCAGCCTTGCCCATTCTGCCCCCTTCCAGTGGCAGCCCAGCCCACTCCACATCCTATTTAAAGATGCACATTTGGGTGCTGCTGCTTTGACCTACCCTGACTGTTGTGGGTTCCTTTACCCATGAGTGATGGTAAGTGGCATGGTCACACCTAGCTTAGACCATTGCAACCTGCTGGGCAGGCCCAGGGCCAAACCGCTGCCATCATTGAGCAGGGAATGTGTTTGGAGAGGGGCGTGACCTTGGGTCTGGGGTTGAAACTTAAGGCTGCTGTTGGGTGCAAGGCCAGGGTGTCTCCATTCTCATATCCCTGACTCCAGCCACCACATGCACGTGATGAGGTTTCACTGGGCCTGCCTGGTTTCCACGGAATTCTCCCTGTAGTGTGAGAACACTGAGAGGGGAGGCCTTGGGGGCTGTGCAGATCCAGGGCCCACTTGCCACCATCATTGAGCAGGGGATGAGATTGGGGAGGAGCGAGACCATTTGGTGCCAGGCTCTGCCTGGTGGCCTCCCAGCCGTGAGCTCTGGGATTTTGGTTATTTGAAGTGCTGCTTAGGTAGCTATACATTGAACCCACTGTGCTTCTGGGTTGTGAATCTGTCCTAAAGATTCCAAATGACAGAGTAAATTTTCCTTTGAAGAAGTTGTAATCACTGAACAATGCTGAACACTAAACACCAACCAGTCCATGCAAGCTAAGACTAGGGGCTTGTCTAGCAGAATCATATCCTATGATCTGACATGATGATGGATCAGGAGATGGGTAACATTAGGCAGGGCCATGACATTAACTAGCACACTAGAGAATCATATCTGAACTAGCACATGAGAGATCCATATCTGTGGGTAGATTCTGTGAGGGATCTGTTGGCCAAACCCTGCGGAAATACTAGCCCCACTGATTAGCTCAACTGTTGGGATGGTGATGGACTAAGTTAGGTGTGACCATGGAGCCTGCCATCAATCACAAGTGGCGAAACCAACAACAGTATGGAGTGGTCAAGGCAGCAGCACACAGATGTGCATACTAAATAGGGTGTGGGGTGGGCTGGGCTGCAACATTCACCAGCTCATACAAGGCCAAATGGAAGGCCAGACTACACCGAAACTGGTCTAAAATGCAATGGCATGTATGAGGACTGGTTCTGTGTGTGGATCAAGTGGAGGAACTTGGGAAACTCCCCTGGTGAGTCATAGCTCCTGCTGGTGAACATATGGTTCAGATCTGTGAGTCAGACAACCTGGGAAGTAGCTCCAAAGGCTGGCCAATGTGTGAGTTGGTAATGGAATGGAGAGGACTGGGCAGGACTAAGCAATCCTTAGCCCACAAGCAAAATTACAAACCTGCATGGAGTACAGGTTATGCCAAGCTAGGCTCTTGCAACTACTGGTCTGCATGAGTCAGGGATGCTAAGCCACAGTGTCTAAGACAGGAGTCAGGACAAGTGGGGGGTTGAGCCAAGCTGAGTCAGAGCAACCACTGGCATGCGCATGATCTATAGCTGGGAACAAGCCTGGATGGGGAGCAAAGGGGACACCCTAGCTGGGTTGAGGTTCCCACCAAGGGGCAATTGGGCTGGAATGGGGGCTGTGTTCTGATCAGGATACGGTTGTAGTCTCCCTTTGTACAAGTGTGGCCTGGGACTGTATGTACCAGGCTGGGCCAGACTCCAAAACCACCTGGTGCTCTGGAGGACGAGGGTAGATGTGAGATGAACTAGGCTAGGTCTCAGCCCCTACTGAGCCATGTGTGAGATATCTGTGTGTATGGAAGAGCCAAGGCTGGGCTGAATCATCCAACAGTAAGAACCAGATTGGATTGAAGGCCAGTCAGGAAAAGCTACTACTCCTGCTAGGGCAGGAGGTGAACTGAGTAATGCTGGTTCATTGAGCCCCTGGTATCCACAAAATCTGTCATTGGGAGAGGTTCTGATGGAGGAGCCTGAGCAACTCCTCTGGCAGGACACAGACCCTCCAGGTAAGCACAAAAACATGATAAGAAACAGTGCAGAACAGGCCATGGGAAGTTTCCCAAGGGCACACCGTTGGCATGGGTTAGGGGCAGACCCAATTGAACCAGTTCACATCATCCACTGGCGAATCTGATCACCAGAACAGAGTGTGGGTCGTGCTGGGTTGGGTGGCAACAAAAACTAGTGTATATTATGGAATGCAAAGTTGAAGTGAGTTGTATGTGGCATGAGCCAGGATGAGACAATATTCAGCAGAGCTAGGCTGTAACACCCACTAGCAGAAGTTGAGGCTGGGGGAGGGCCAGGCCAGGCCAGGCTGCAGCGTCTGATGGCAAAGGCCAAGACAGAATATAGGCTATTCTGAGCTGAGTCACAACAACCACTGTCAAGCACAAGATTGGTGGATTGGGACAGGTGTGGTTGTTGAGTTAAATAGATTGTTATCTTGGCTGTGGTTCCCTCTGGTGACCACAAAAGCTGAAATGGGACTGTTATCTAGATGAGACATGACTGCAGTGTCACTTGGCATGGGTGTGGACTTGGTCAGAGGATTACCAGACTGGACTAGACTCCAGCACCCACTGGTGTTTGAGAGAGCCAGGGTGGGTGTAGGATGGGCTGGGTTACGTCTCAACAACTGCTGAACCTCACGAGAGCTGAGTCTGGGTGTGGACCAGGTGGTTCTGGGCTTTAGTACACAACAATAAGAACCAGAATGGGTGTCGGCCCATTGAGAAAGGCCATTATTCTTACCAGGATAGAAGGTGGACTAAGTTAGTCTGTGTCAAGGACCCCCACCCCCACCCTCCCCCAGTATTGTGTGAGATATTCTATTGGGAAGAGGCCTGATAGAGCAGTTTTGGGAAATCTTCTGTCAGGATGCATTCGCTGTAGGTGATTGCAAGAACTCAGTCTGGAGTCAGTCCAAAATAAGCAGGCTATGGTACTCATCAGCACATGTGTGGATCAGGCCTGGGATCAGATTATGCTGGGACAGTTCATAACACCTACAGGAGGATGTAAGAACCTGAAAGGGTGTGGGACAAACTGGTCAGGCCCCAACACTACCATGTCCATATTAACATTGGGATTGGGAAATGGCTAGGCTGGGTGGTATAGTAGCACCCATCATCTGGAGTCAAAACTGTGGGTAAATTGGGACAGGACAGGCTACAGCACCTGCTGACAAATGCTCAGTTGAGGAACCTCATGCCAGACTTGACCACAGCACCAATTATTGCATGTGAGATCTGTAGGGTGGCTGGTCGGAGGTTCCTGCTGGGCCACTGCACCAACTGGTGTGAGTACTGGAACTAGGGGCAGGACAGTCTGGACAGTGCTATAATCCCTTTCAGCCTCCATATAACCTGAGTAGGGGAGAGCCAAGCTGGTCTCTATTCACTGGTACAGGTATGAGCCAGAGTAAGTGCTGATTTGGCTTTATCTTAGGATCAAAATGCACGTTCTGGAAAAGAAGGCATGTCCTGTCAGGCAAGATTGCAGAACCAGGTCTGGCACAGTAGTGTAGTTGCTAAGGTCCTTGCTTTGCAGTCACCATATTCTGTATCAGCACCAGTTTGTGTCTTGGCTGTTTCACTTCCAAATAAGCTCCCTGCTTGTGGCTGGTAATACAGCCAGAGATGGCTGCATGCTGCACCTGCATGGGAGACTGGGTAGAAGCTCATGGCTTCAGGTCAGCTTCACACTGGCCATTGTGGCCTTTTAGGTAGTGAATCAGTAGATGGAAGATCTCCCTGTCCGTCCTCCTCTCTATGTATCTGACATTCAAAACAAATGAATTTAAACAAGCAAAAAAAAAAATCAGCAAATGGGACTTTTCTAGCACTTCTTTTCATGTACAACAACAACAACAACAACAAAAAATGTAGAACCAACCAATGAGTGCAAGATCCATGGCTGGGATTAGGTTTGGTGGAGAATCTGTAGGCATTTCTCAGATGGGTTGTTTCTCTCACAGGTGGGCATGAGAATCAATACTTGTGGCTGACCTGACTAGACAGGGATTGGTATTTAGGATGAGTGTAGGTTTTTAGCAGGGTTAGTTGGGTTGATCTGGTTTCCAACGCTCATATAGGTGTATAACTGAATGAGATTTTGGGAAAACTGCAGCAGCCTGATGTACATAATGGCATTGTGAAGTCTCAGGACTGGGGACAGGCCTGGTAGTGTTTAGTGGGTGCCACGCTGACTAGGCTGCAATTCCTGCTGAGGAATGTGAGGGCTAATTGTGTGGTGGGCAGCGTTGGGTTGTGCTGTAAGATCTGTTGGTTTATGTGAGAGCCAGGTTAGAGATAGAACTGACCCAGCAATTGCAACTACTATTGTGTGTATGTAGGCTGACATCGATGATGGACAGAACTAGACCATGGACTGGTCAGCTCTGCACACAAGAGTCAGGTCGGGGATCACCTCAGGTGAAGTTTCTTTTGACATCTCTCCATCAGAACTGCTGAACTCTGAACTCCAACCATGGAGAAAATCACAGAATTGGTGAGCTGACTCTGGAATTCATGTATCAGGACGGGGCCTCCTCCATGGCTAAGATGGAGCAGTAGTGGCCATGTCAATGTATGTGGAGCATATGGCAGTGCATTGGAACCTGTGAGAGACATCTTATACAATAAGCTGATGAAGGAGAGCATAAAATTGGGACAATTACCCCAGTCAAGTGTTGACAGTAAATATCTGAGTGAATGGAGACTTGAAGGTGGGCCAAAGAAGCTTAGAACAATTTATTCATCCTTGGTTTGGCAAGATAGAAATTTCCAGTACTGTCAAAATTGCTTGTGTGGAATCGTGGGGGTATGTGCCACATTGGGGACCCCTGGGCTGACATTGGTTTGCCATATCCCATCCCTGGGTACAAGTACTGTGGGGAGACTGGGTGAAATATCTACTCTAATTTCTCCCCTTTCACAGGGTGCCGAAAGAGGATTAAAAAAATTTGGAAGCAATGGTCTCATCCATGCTCCCACATTCCTAAACCCTTTCTATCCTGATGAACTATGTAAATATCATCAAAAATTAAAAATAAAATAAATGTATTTTTACACCAAGAAAAACAATGCTAGGGCATGGCTCATTAGCCTAGTGGCTAAAGTCCTCACCTTGCATGTGCCAGGATCCCATATAGGAAATAGTTCTAATCCCACAGACCCTGCTTCCCAACCAGATTCGTGCTTGTAGCCTGGGGAAGCAGTTGAAGACAGACCAAAGTCTTGGGACCCTGAACCCACATGGAAAACCTGGAACAAGCTCTGGGCTTCTGGCTCAGGTCAGCTCAGCTTGAAATGTTGCTGCCATTTCGGGTGGATTGAATAAATGGATGGAACTTCCTCTTTGTCGCTATATATCGACTGTGAAACAGCAAAAATACATACATGCATACATACACAAAGCCTAAAAAAAGATGAGTGATTTTCTCTTGTGGCCTAAATGTAAACATTATGCAATTATTATGCAAATGTACCCTTGGAATTCTAATTTCCGGAGAATGTATTATGGAAATATCGAAAGGGAAATTGGGTGTATGGACATCGATAGTGATTCCTGTAAAACCTATGACAATTATTATTAAAACTTGGAGATTTCCATTCACATGTTATATGTAAAATGTGGGATTTTTTAAAAAAAAGATTTATTTATTATTTTGATTGGAAAGGCAGATATACAGAGAGGAGGAGGAACAGAGTGGAAAATCTTACATTCAATGGTTCACTCCCCAAGTGGCCACCATGTCCGGAACTGAACCAATCTGAAGCCGGGGACCAGGAGCTTCTTCCAGTTTACCCACATGGGTGCAGAGTCCCAAAGCTTTAGTCCATCCTTGACTGCCTTCCAAGGCCACAGGCAGGGAGCTTGATTGGAAGTGGGACTGCTGATATTAGAACCGGTGCCCATATGGGATCCTGGCGCACATAAGGTGAGAAATTAACACTATTAACACTTAATACTATTGCGCCAGGGCCTGTAAAATGTGATTTTTCAGGCATTAGGGACCACTAGATACCAAAATCAGCATTAACCAGCCACTCTTAAAGATAGAGATAGAAAAGATGTGTTTGTAATGTGTCTCTGGGTGCTCATGCTTATCAGGTCTCTTGCCAAAGGCAGCAATTATCCCATTATTGTATTCTGTTCTCCTCAGCTTCATCACCTGGGTCCTGTATATTGGCAGTTCCAATGGTGAGCTGCAATAATGCCATCATTTCCTTGCAGCTTTGTCCCTGAAAAACACTACACAGCTGTCAATAGGAAAAGGCCTCTGTCACTAGGACATTTACATGGATTCTCTCTCGATGCTTGAGAAAGTGTTCCCTGGGTCCAGTGTTTGTGAAAGCATTTGTGTTCAAAATCTGAAATACAGGTTCTACTAGGCTACCCACTGGAAATTGTCAATGATTGGAGGAGGATGGTGTGGGGGTACAAATGGTGTTTTTGTTTTGTACATGTTCACTCAGTATGAAAAGAATAGCTCAGACCCAGTGCAATGGTCCAGGGGCAAAATCCCACCTTGTACATCCTAACATTCCATAATGGCAACAGCTCATGTTCCGGCTGCTTAATTTCCCATCCAATTCCCTGTTTGTGACCTGGGAAATCATTCAAAGATGGCCCAACACCTTGGGACCCAGAACGCATGTGGCAAACCCAGAAGAGGCTCCTTGGCCTGGCTTTGGATTTGGCCAACTCTGGTCTTATCAACCACTCAGCGAGTGAACTAGCAGATGGAACAAATTATGGTCTCTTGGCATGTGAATCAGCAGAGAGGAAATCTTCCACTCTGATTCTCTTCCTCTCTGTATATATGACTTTCCAACCAAAATTAAAAACGAAACAATGCAGTGGACAGGCAATGTCCAGATGTGGGATGGAAGGCTAGGTATGCAATTGGGACTGAGCTTGGTCTGTGGGGTTAATGGATTTGAGAGTCTGTGGTAAGAAGGCAGGAATGAGCTGCAATTGAAGCTGGTACAGGAATAGAGGCTCATGGACTGGCAATATGGCCTAGCGATTAAAGTCCTCACCTTAAATGCTCCACTTCCCATTCAGCTTCCTGCTTGTGGCCTGGGAAAGCAGTCG